>NC_058406.1:97930320-98230320 GCF_002201575.2 Neomonachus schauinslandi | reverse complement strand
AAGAGAAAAGCTATAAATAAGGTGCCTACCTTGATTACATTTCAACTTCTTTTGTTTGCCAGGTAAAATTGAACAAGCCACATAATCTTTCTAGACCTCAGTTTCCCCCTATAAAGGAGACTATTACCCTTTACTGATCTCACCATCTATCACTCTTTTGAAGAAAGAATGAAGACTTGACCTGAACCCCAGTTCCTCCCACTCAGTAGCCTTCGGCTTGCACCAGTCACTAACTTCAGTCACCCTAGCTCTTCCCCTGTAAAATTAAGATAATATCTACTCCACAATGTCTCTGTGACACTCAAATGAGATAATGTAAGAGAAGATGCCCCATACAGTGCTTGGCATATGGTAGGCACTCAATAAATACTTACTGAATCCAAAGGTGGGGGCGGTTTCGAGTGCTTTAAGAGAAAGAGTAAATCATTAAGAAAAAAATTTATTATATTGTTATTTTGATTTTTGTCATAGTAAATTTTCCTGTTTACCATTTGTGTTTTGTGTTATCTATTCTCATGCATACGTTAAAATTATATCTACTTTAATGCATGCGTTGTAAACATTTTCTTTTTTATTTTGGTATACGCTGCAACTTTGTGTCATCACCGTATGTTATTGGTAGAGACCGCTTTGTTTTTACTAAGAGCAATGGAAATATGTGTCAGTAAAGAGCTGACCATCAAACTGACTCCTCCCACCTGTTTACTTTAACAGGTTGTGGCAACTGAAGAAGACCTTGTCCCGCCCAGCCTGGTGCAGCCGCCTCCTAGAGCAGATGGGCTGGACCACAGAATTGCAGCTCACATTGTGTCCATCCTGCCCTCTCTCTGTCTCACAGAGAAGGAGAAAAAGGTCAGATGGCATGAGATATCCAGAGAGCTTGCATGCTTTGAAAAAGTATGGATTCTCTTTTTAAGTCACTATATTTCAATTTGAATAGAATCTCCATGAAATATTCTTATCTGAAGAAGAAAATGAAAGCAAAGCAGTGCCCCAAAGCCCTCTCCTATTGGACTATCATGATGCACATGCTTACAAGAAGTATGCTCTAAAGGTAATAATAATTGGGTTTCCCTGAGGAGAAGTGATGCAAGAAAGCCTTGTTTGTAATCATTCGTTGAAGAAATTGGGGTTAGATAGTTTCGCTGATGGAATTAAAAGTAATATTCAAAATGGATACCTGCTTGCAAAGTGAGGCCTCAGGAAATAGAGGTGCATATGGGAGCAAAGAAAACTTGTCTAATTATAGAGGCCCAGTTAACCATTTAATTGATTGTGAGTACACCAAATTTGCATTAAAACCTTATAGTTATTTGCTTTAGCTATCTTAACAATGTGAAAAACTAGTGGAAGCCAGAGAAGGATCTCAGAAGGGAGAGATGAATATATATGAGACTTTGGCAGTTTGTCACAGCAAGTGAAGAATCCATCATTTCTGTGCACCAGGAACCTCTGGCAAAGTGAGAACGAGCTTTTTTGACCTTCAGCAAAATACCAACAGTTTGTCTTCCCCAATTACCATTGATTTCCCCTGTTTCCAAATAATGAGAGCGAAGGTATCAGGTTTTGCCTTCTCCATATGCATAAGGCACTTGACAGCTTACTCTAATGTCTTCTGTCATGTTGCTCTTTTTCATCAGGACCAAAAGAATTTTGACCCAGTTCAAATTGAGCAGGAGATGCAGTCCAAGTTGCCACTGTGGGAATTCCTTAAATTCCCTCTGCCCCCGCCATGGAACAGCACTAAACGTCTAGCTACAATTCATGAGCTCATGCACTTCTGTACAAATGGTGAGTAGATTTTTTTGCCTTAGTTTAAATTCATTCATTTATGGTCATATGTGCTTCTTAAGATTACACTCCTATTTGCAAAAAGTATTTTAATTATTGAAAGAGCTTTCAGAGGCTGAGGTGGGTATTTTGATTCTCTAACCTTGAATAATGTCATTAGCAATAGTATGACAGCTATGATGCATAACATTCTTCAATTTGATGCCCTGGGTCTTCTTTCCACTGTGTTTCCATGACAAGAATAATCTGCTTCTTCCTTCTTTTTCCCCGCAACCCACCCCCACATCCCTTCCTTGACATCATTGCAGAAAGCATGGTGATCCCTATCCTAGGTAAAAGCACAGAGTAGAGAGCCCCCCTGGCGGTGTGGTGCCTAGAGTGTGTTGATTCAAGTTCACCTCCTCTCATAGAAGGAAGGGTCATTTTATAATCTTTGAGGACAGCGGAAGGAGAGGTAATTTTGAGAATCTAAAATCAGCTTCTCATTGCAGAGTTCACTGAGATTTTAGATACAGTCATTTCCTTCAAAAACTGTATTTCCAGGGCTGCCTGGGTGGCTCAGTCAGTTAAGTGTCTGACTTCGGCTCAGGTCATGATCTCAGGGTCCTGGGATGGAGCCCCACATCTAGCTCCCTGTTCAGCTGGGGGTCTGCTTGTCCCTCTGCCTCTACCCCTCAGCCTGCTCATGCTCTCTCTTTCTCTGTTTCTCAAATAAATAAATAAAATCTTTAAAAAATAAAAACCAACTTTATTTCCACTTGAAGCAATCAGCAGATACATTCCTACTTACAAGAAGGAACATGAAATTATAGACATCTTTATTTGACAAGAAAGCATTTACCCTAGAAAAGAGAAAAGCACCTCGTTTCATTTCTCACTCTAAGCAAATCATGAAATATTTTATTCTTGATTTGTTCTTTGATTTTTAAGTAGACATAATGGTAAGGAAACAACAAAATCTTTTGAATACTGTCATGTCATCACCTCATGGAAAAGCAGGGGAGAGCCTACCCACCTGGGTATGTGGAGAACTTTGTTTACATAACCACCCTGTTACTGATGTTCCTGAGAATGTGTGTCCTTTGCCTATATCCTGCCACACTCCACCTCTCCTTCTGCCTGTGGTATGACTCCATGCTCTCTCCACCCTGTCTTACACACAGCACAGGATTCTTGTTTCTGTTGCTGCCATTGCCACGTCACACATATCCTGCTTACGTGTCCCCTCCAAAACCCTTGCTCCTCTTCTTCTCTCCTCTTCTCTCTATCAGCACTTCATACTTAACAGATCCAAAACCAAACTCTTGACTCCCTGAAATTTGTCCCTTCATAGTCCTCCTCATTTCAGTAAATGGCAACTGTTTTCTTCCCAAACCTAGAGTCATCCCTGATTCCTCTTTGTTTCTTATGCCCCACAACCAATACCACCACATCCCTCGCTGCCATGGCAGCCCAGGCCACTGTCACCTCTCACTTGGACTATTTCAGTAGCTTTCCAATTGGTCAACAGGCTTTCACTTTTTCACCTAGCCTTTTTTTCATGCAGTAACCAGAACCATCCTTCCAAAATGTTAGTCACACCACGTACCCTCTTAACTCAGAATTCTCTAGTGGCCACCCACGTCACTCAAAGAATAATCTACACTGTTCTGCCACCCACTTTTGGAGCTCATCACCTGTCAAGGTCTCATCATTCCACTCCACTCATTCTACATTGGCCTTGCTGTGATTCCTTGAACCTGTTGGTCAACCCCTTGCCTCAGGATCTTTGCACTTGCTATTTCTCCTGCCTCCATCCCTTTTCTTCCAGATATTCACAGGACTTACTCTCCTGCTTCCTTCATATTTTTGCTTAATTGCTTAGAGAGTTTTTCTCTGACTACCTTATATAAAAAAAGAAGCCCCTCTCTAACCGCTATCACTTTTTACCCCCTCTCCTGGCTTTATCCTTCTTATCATCTCTGATATGGCATACACTTATCTATTTGCCCTGTTTCCAGCCACCAGAATAGATACTCTAGAAGATCCAGAATTCACTACTAACTTTACTGCTGTGGTCCCAGCTTTTACTATAATCCTTGACAACTAATATGTGCTCAAAAGATGTTTGCAAAATGAATGAATGAGCAAACTTTCCTTAATTCTGTAACTTTTACCTTTTCCCTGTCTCTCTTCTGAATTGCCTCATGTTTTTCCCAAAAGAGCCCTCCCTGTGTCCTCATTTCTATTGGAGAAAAAGTGGAGGTTACCACGGAATCATTGATCTGCCACAATCATTTTACTTTTCCTCATGGAATCCCATGATTATTTGCTAATACCTACCTCCCACCCCTCTGCCCTGAACTTCTAAAGTGCAAGAACCAAATCTTTTCTTTGAATTTCAGGGACCTATGACAAAGCCTAATACATAGAAAACAAAGACGAGTGAGCAAGCAAGGGAGGGAGGGAGTGGGCAAATGGATAAATAAATGCTGTGAGAAAATAAATGCACAAATGAATAGGGTCAATTGAAAGCTGATAATCTTTGAAGAGCAATTATGGAAAGTGCTACACCAGTTGAAGTGGGTGAAAAGAGGCCTTTTCTGAGCCCTAAGAACAATAAAACCTACTGAATATAAAGTATATGTTAGACACAAGTGAGCAATTTTTTTTTTACTTCAAATTAGAACAGTAGCAAAGGTGCTTTTGCTTAAAAATGATAAGTTTTAAACATATTTAACCAATATGGTACCCTGGAGAGTCCATGTGAATTAGTACTAATACACCTAATACTGATTAAGCTATGAAGCAATTTGTGAGCATTGTCTTGATAGATTATATCTTGACTGTGCAGCTTTCTTATTATTAGGTACTATCCATATTTGTTGCAAAATTGTGGAGCCCATGTTTAAAGTCAGGTCAACACCCAGCGTGACGTGGCTCCCTTGTCATTGTGGTGGACAGACCCCCTGGCTGCCTGCCCCTCTGTCAGCCCTGTACCATGTGGTAAAAAGAGCATTCCTAGCAGCATAGTTCCTGCTTTCTTACAGAAGTCTTGAGCTGGAATGAAGTAGAACGAGCCTTTAAAGTGTTTACTTTTGAGAGCCTGAAACTCTCTGAGGTTAATGAAGAAGGAAAGCTAATGCCTTCTGAGATGATGTATGGGACAGATTCTGAGATGTTCAACATACCATGGGACAACCCTGCCAGATTTGCTAAACAGATAAGGCAGCAATACATCATGAAAATGAATGTCCAAGAGGCCAAACCCCAAACAGGTACACTGCATGGAGGGAATCAAAGGAATTCTTACATTTTATGATTGTCAATTTTTCTAGCATTATATCTAATGGATTCTCTTCAAACTGACTAGATACTGAAACCAAAGACAAAATTTTATTTGTGGATCAGAATTGGTCAACATTTGTGCAAGAGGATGAGATCTCTAAAGAACCTTCAGATGCTCGTCAGTCTGATTCTAATAATATGAAGCATTCTGACCCGAACAGTAAGGAACCCTTAGACCCTGATAACATACAGCTGTCAGAGCAGGAGACTAGTTTGAAGACTCAGATCCAGTCTGGGCCTTCAGGTGAGCAAACGTGTATCTGTGTGTGTGTGTGCACGTGTGTGTGTGTACACTATTATAGGATGTATTAACCCCAAAAATGATTCAAGAAACATTATCTAAATTTAAATGCCTCCCTATTTCAACTGAAGACTGTTTAATATCTAAGTTAAAATTAAACTTTGCTACTGAGTGTTATTATTCAGTCCTTGTTATTTCAACCCTTGTTTTTAAAAATATCCTAAGGCCTGTTAGTCCACTTTTACCTTAGTAAATACAGTAAGGTGAACATAATTAAAACTTTCATTAGTATTTCATAGGGTTATTGTAATTATATGAAAAAAATATTAAAAATTACCTGCAATAAATAGTGAACTGCCCACTACAGAGCTTGGTACAAAATCAATGCTCAAAGAAGAACAAGGATTTCCTTTCTCTCTTCTTTATAGCTCAGGTAATGACTCTTACTGTAGAATATACCATCATAAATATTGTTATATTAGGAGGTATAGAAGCATAGGAGACTGTTAGGCTAAATTTATTGAGCTATCTTATGCACAGCTATCAGATTAATTACCCCAAATCCAGCTGTTCGTTTCCTGCTTACAACCCTCAATGGCTCCCTACTAACAGAACCCAACACTTTGGCCTGCTATACGTGCTTCTGCAGTCGTACCAAATTACTTTTCCAAAACCTTTCCGCTTTTTCCCTTTTGCTCACTCATGCCATGCTCTAGGCAAACAGAATTAAGCTCTGTTTCCTCAACACAGCCTGCTGTTTTCAATCTCTGTGTCTTTCCTCCACAATACCCTCCAGCCGGAGTTCTCTTTTTGATTATGATTAAGATTTCAGTGGCACTTCCATAAAGCTTTGTTAGATGTGTCCCTCTCGAAATGGCTCCCTTAGCATTCCCATGGTCATAATTAATCTGTGCTTCCTTTATGGCATTAGTTATCATTTCCTACTACTTATTATAATTATTCATATGGCTATATTAAGTTTCCATAGTACTATAGCTTTTTAGAGGTCACAGGTATGCTTATCTTAAAAATATTAATGGTATACTGGACCATAAAACACATCTCAGCAAATTTTCACAGGATCAAAACTACAGAGTATACTCTCAAAACCCAGTGAACTTATGGTGGCCATTAGTTATGAAAAATAATGAGAAGACACCCAAATTTTCAAAGAGAAAAAGTCACAATAGAAATTAGGAAAGATTTCAAGTTGAATGGTAATGAAAATACTGAATATCAAAATTTCTATAATGCAACTAAAGCAAGGGATACTCAGAGAGAAGCTCACAGCTTTAAATGAATACATTTTTAAAAGAAAGAAAAATTAATTAGCTAAACATCAACCTCAAGTTCTTAGATAAAGATGAACAAAATAAATCCAAATAAAGTGAAAGGAAGAAATAATTAAGTAAATTATTGACATAGAAAATATAGATGTGTGGGCACCTGGGTGGCTCAGTTGGTTAAGCATCTGCCTTCGACTCAGGTCATGATCCCAGGGTCCTGGGATCGAGTCCCCCATCGGGCTTCCTGCTCAGTGGGGAGCCTGCTTCTCTGCCCCTCCCTGGCTTGTTCTCTCTCTTTCTCTCTCTCTCTCGCACATGTGCTCTCTCAGATAAGTAAATAAAATCTAAAAAAAAAAAAAGAAAATATAGATGTAATAAGGAAGAACAAATACTACAAAAGTCTGGTTCTTTGAAAATACTTTTAAAATTTGATAATTTTTTTAAATAAAAGGCAGACCACAAAAAAAGGAAGCATGAATAACCATATTAGTAATAAAGCCATAGCAGGAATAAAAATCATCAGGAATTAAAGAAATAGACTTTCCTCTGATTCTACAGAAATGTAAAAAATAGTAGGAGGATATGAACAACTTTATTCCACTAAATCTTAAAATAAAATGAGCAAATCACTAGAAAAGTATATCTTACCAACAATGACTCAAGAAGAAATAGAAACATGAATAGTGTTGTAATCATTTAAATAAATTAAATCAATAATTAAAGATCCTCCTGAATAAGACATACCAAACCCAAATGATCTTATTTACAAGTGATACCAAAACTCAAAAAAAAGAAATAATTCTAATCTTTTTTTTTAAAGATTTTATTTATTTATTTGACAGAGCGAGTGAGAGAGCACAAGCAGGGGGAACAGTTGAGGGAGAGGGAGAAGCAGGTTCCCCGCCAAGCAGGGAGCCCGATGCGGGGCTCGATCCCAGGACCCTGGGATCATGACCTGAGCCAAAGGCAGACGTTTAACCATCTGAGCCACCCAGGCGCCCCGAAATAATTCTAATCTTAAAAATTATTCCAAGAAATAAAAAATGGATATCCCCCCCTACTCATTTTACAAAGCTAGCATAAACCTTATAATAACACAGTCAAGCATAGTACAACAAAAGAAAATTATAAATCAAACTCATTCATTAACATAGATGCAAAAATCCTGAATAAAATATAAGTAAACTGATCTAGCAATATACAAAATGATAATAATACATAACAAACAAGTTGTTTTTATAACAGAAATAGAGGAAAAACATACATTATAAAAATCAATATATTTATCAATTAACACTGAGAAAAATGATATCATCATCTCAATAGATGCAGAAAAAGTGCTTAAAACTCTATAGCAATTTATGAAAGAAATCTTAGCAAACTAGCAAGAGAAGGAAAATTCTCTACCTTATAAGGTTTATTCTTAAATTACTACAACAAACATTATATATCAAGATGAAAAGTTGAAAGATTTCCCTCGGCTCCAGGAAGCTATCTACTATAAACACTTGTATTCAATATTACATTGGAGATGCTAGCCAACTCAGTAAGGCAAGAAAAAGAGATAAAAGTGTAAGGTTTGAAAAGGAAGAAATAAAACTATTACTATTTGTAAATATTGTAAATGTAGAAATCCCAAAATAATCCACACAAAGACATCAGGATTAATATGATAGCTTAACAAAGAAGTCATGGTTATGAAAGGACACACATAAGATGTCTGCAGTGCTGGGTCTTTTCTTTCCCATTACCCATTAAACTACACATTTATAGTCTATGTACTTCTCTGCATGTGTTATAATTTATAATTTTTAAAAGCATTAAACAAGAGTAAGTGGTCTGTGGCACAAGAGAACAGTTAAGTCAGTATTGACTGAATGGTCATCTTGCCATTTTCATTAATTTAGATGATGATAAAAGAGAAAGTCATCGATGGAGTAGAATTAGGGAAAATCTGCTTGCTTAGTAGAGCAGATAAGTGAGGGTGAGGGGGACAGAGAGAAGGAGATAACATTTTTTTTAGTATTGTCCTGCTATATTCCAAGCACTCTGCTAAGACATTTTATATGTATTAACTAGTATTTGATATAAACCTCAAGTCTGTGAGTAAGATGCTATTATCCTAATTCTAAAGATGAGGAGTTGAAGACTCAGAAGGGTTAAGCGACTTGTTCAACTACATACGAGTAGGAAGTCAGGATTCCAAAAGAGAGCTAACTCCAAACCAATGCTTCCTCCACTGTGTCTTGTGGCTTCCTCAGTCCCAGAAACTCCTTGTCTAGTGGTTTAGTCATACTCGTCGTCTCTTCTTCCTGCTGATACTTAACCTGATTTTGTTACCGAAAGGGTTGATTCCCTATTTCTCTAAGTCCCTTACCTATTAGCCAAGCTCACAAAAATAATTAAGCCAAATAAGTCAACCTGGGATGTTATGCTATTATGCATCCTGTGGGAATGTAAATATATGACAAAGAAGTCACTTTGTGTTCATGTGGATCCAGAATAAGCCAGGAGAGATATAAGGCCTGAGGTTTTTTTCTTTGTATTTTGTTTTTTTCTTTAGAGCAACTGGTGTATAGTTTTCCTCAGGCAACTTTTGCCACCTGGTGGTCAAA
This sequence comes from Neomonachus schauinslandi, assembly GCF_002201575.2. Taxonomy (NCBI): domain Eukaryota; kingdom Metazoa; phylum Chordata; class Mammalia; order Carnivora; family Phocidae; genus Neomonachus; species Neomonachus schauinslandi. Next base: position 98,221,060 of record NC_058406.1, on the reverse strand, counting down.
CCATGTAAATTGGCATTCCAGATCCTGGTGGAAAATAGATGGTTAGAGCAACTCTAAATTGTCAGGGCTAAAAATGCTATAATGGATAGTATATCCTAGAGGCTGAGCAATCTTGAGAACTAAGCCCCCACAACCAATAAGGGATCCTATATGATGTATGTTGATCCACATCAAGGAACTCTTACAGTTGGACAGGGGAGGGTGGCTGAGCCTTGGTATTTCACTGTGGCTGTTAACGTCTAAGGGAATTTGTTGTTGTTGATCTTGCATTTTCCCCCTAACTCTGAATCATATTTCTAAAGCAGCCACTTGAAATCATTTTAAGCAAAGCAGAAATTGTCCATGTATTTCCTGCACAACCATCTTCGCATCAAATACATATAAAAACCTGTTCCTGGATGTGAAGGACTAAATATTTGTGCTTTTCTTACCAAACACTGGATTTCCATCTGAGACTGTTTTTGAACTTGACAGGGCCTATTGGATATTTATGAAAAACCTGAGAGTTGATAACCGTGAGGCTATAGGTTTAGATGTGCCCTTTATGCTTGTTGGGTGTTTTTTTAATAAAGTAACTGCTTTGCAGAGGGATCTTGTTATCTCTAAAGTAAAACAGATTAGGAAAGCTGTTTTTCAAAGGGATGAGAAAGCATCCATTTCCAGATGTGTCAAAAACTACTGAATCACACTGTCAAAGGATTATGCGGTTGAAGGCAGAATCAGAAAGAAAGAAAAAATGATTTTTACTGTACTCTTAAATGAAGAGTTCAGATTAGTTTTAGAGTGCTCTTTCCTTTGACAAAATAACTGATGCACAATTTTTTAGAACATATTTTCTAAACTGGAGACTTTTTCTGCTAGATCCTTAAACACAGGAGGGAATATCAAATCTCCCGGAAATCTGGCAGACCACAGAATAGAATAATTTTTATTCCACAGATTTCATATCAGTTGCTTCAAGGACACATGGGACATCATGGTCTATTTAGAGTTATAGTTGGCCTGAGTTTTCTCTTGAGTAGATATATTTATATAAATACTGAACTGAATTGATTTTATAGTTTTCCTGTAAATCAAAATGGAACATTCTTGCTGTCACCTTCACCAGCCCAAGGCAAGATGAAACCAGTAGCGAAAATATAACTAGCTATGCTCCTAAAAGAAAGAGAAACATTGGCCTATCCTTGGTAGACGCAATTAACTACACCCTCTATAAGTGCAGCTATGGTTCTCTTTGCCAAGAATGAAGTTGAATCTAATGTTTACCCTAAAACAAGCTTTTGTTTTGCGTTTCTTCCACAGTTCTGCTCTCTCTATAGCTTTACATACATTTCCAGTTTTATTATGTGATGTAGATTTTCCTCATTCAAGCAAAACAAAATGTACTGAATCTCTCCCACGTGCTGGGTGCTCAGGGTACAGTTATAGAAAACAGGATCAAGTTCTTATTCTCCAGGAATTCACATTGAGATGGAGAGGTAGACATAAACAAATAAATATCAGGCACTAGTAAATGCTATGATTCAAAATAAAACAGGGTAAAAGGCAGAAAGGCTCTTGAGGAGGTAACATTTGAGCAACGATGTGGATGAAGTGTTTGAACCAGGTGATTATCTAAAAGCAAAGCATGTAAGAAAGAAAAACAAGTGCAAAAACTTTAAGACACAGCAAGCAACCTGCTGAGTCTGGAGAGGAATGAGCAAAGGAGAGTGAAAGGGATGTGTTTGGAGAGTGAAGGTGGAACCATTTTATATATGACTATGTAGGGATCAATTTGCTGTTGTTCTAAGGGTGATAAAAGGCCAAGTTGGCTCAGCTATTCAGTAACATCACAAATATGTTACCACAAGATTCATCACCCACTCCATTTCTGTGGTCAAACTTGGAATATGCTATATAGTTTAACCATTTCTATATGAGAGATTCAGAATCACAAGAGCTATAGTTTAATCAGTGAGTATTTGCAACTCATAAAGGTACATTTTTAGAAGTGAGGGAGATAGTCAGGGCAGAATATCTGATATGATTTAGGAATGCATCATATAGGAAGCTGGGTTCTTTTCAAAGGGTTTAGTATAACTTTTCTAGGTAGACACTGATTTAGAATTATTGACACAAACACCTTTTTGGAGGCATGAAACATGCCTTTCAGGAATTACCTTTTCAGCACAGAAACATAGATCATATGGGCAGCAAAAAGACACAGCACTGACAAAGGCAAGAACAAAGCCCAAACACAACTGGATGTTGGTGTCTTTGATTTACAGAACAGACCAGGAACAATGAGATCAAAGATGAAGGAGTCACAAAGGCTGAGCCTCTTGAAAAGGTAAGGAATTGTTTTGCTAAAAGTGTAAATACAAGTAAGATGATCTGAAAAAACTGTGACCCAGAGTGAGAAACACACACACACACACACACACACACAAAGGAGATGTTCAGCAGGAGGAGGGGGATTGCTCAGACATACCCAGACTAGCTCCAACTGGAGAAAAAGGAGTTAATTTCACTAGCGGCTTAAGCAAAACTTCCAAGCTCCATGCTCCTCTCTAGACAGTGTGGCTTGGCAACCTCACAAACACCTGCTGACCATACAGCCATGTAGAACTAATGCTGTCTTGAAGTGAGTTCAGAAAACCTGCCTATAATTGCTAACAGGACTCAGAAGAGTATAACCTAACAATAAAAATATTTAGATTATGTTGCCCATAAAAAAAAAAAAAAACTCAAAGGCATACTCTTTCTGGCAGCAGTTCTCCTAAAATGTTGCCATATGGATTTATACATATGCAGATTTCCCCAATTAGATGGAGTGCATGCTGGTTAGTTGATGGAGTCCAAGAGGGCTCCATTTGGACTTGCACAAATTAAAGCTGAAATTGCACTCCTGTGATTTTTTTAGAAACCCAAGAAGATGACTGTGGAAGCCGAGTTAGAGGACATAAAGAAAACGCAACAACGCAGTCTAATGGACTGGAGTTTCACTGAACATTTTAAACCGAAAGTTCTGCTTCAGGTATTAATGAACCGTGAGTCTCTAGGAGACGGTTGGACAGGTTTGGGGAGTCATGGGGTGATTTAGAACAGTTCACTTCTAGGTCACTCTCTCAGATCTCGTTCTGATCAATATTCCCATTTACTTCAGCTATAAAAGGAATTTATTCCCAAGTTGACAGCAACCTTATTTTTCCCATATTGCCTATCCTTTCTATTAAGTTTTCACTGCATTTAGAAGTATTTTTTTTTCTAAGATTGATTTATATATTTGAAAGAGAACAGAGGGAGGGGCAGAGGAAGAGGGAGAGAATCTCAAGCAGACTCCCCACTGAGCATGGAGCCTGAGGACCCTGAGATCATGACCTGAGTCAAAACCAAGAGTTGGATGCCCAACTGACTGAGGCACCCAGGCACCGAAGTATTGACCTGATACAGTTAACAGGTCAATGGAACCTGCAATAGCTAGCATTTATTGAGCACTTAACTATATGCTAGCAATGGCTTGTAAGTGTTATCTGCTCATTTAATCCTTGCAACAATCCTATAAAATAGAAACTATGTAAATCGTAGGAAACTGAGACAACTTGACCAGCAGTAACTTTTGCCCAAGGTCACATGGCTGGTGAGTGAGAGAAGCAGGATATGAACCCAAGAAATCTGGCCCCAGAACGTGTGCTCTTAACCACTATGAAAAAAAACAAGGAATCGTACATTTTCTGTTTACATGTTTTATGCAAAAACCCATACTAATTTTTGTTTTATCTTTTTTAGTTTTAATCTTACCAATATCAAAGTTTTACATCCACATATTGTTAAAGCCAAAAAGTTCTATATAGAGTCTTACAAAAAATAGCAGCTCTCTCCCACCCTATGCTTAAATTCCAGAGGTAAAAACCTTCAAGGTATTTATTTACCTAATTACTTATTTACCTATTTACCTATTTCTGGTGTTACTTAACTCAGTAAGTTTAGTTTTAGTTTTGGTTGGGCATCATCATCAATTGATTCCCTCTTGAGAAAACAGCTCTGCCAACCCCCATGCAACACACACACACACACACGCAAACAAGTACACACTCACTCATACACTCCTACACACACATGAGCACTTCTTGCCATCTGCTAACACTGTTAACCATATCATCATTTTTGGTTAGACCAATATTCAATATATATTTCATTTGAATAAATGTTATTTATTCATAGCTGAACCATGTAAATACCCTATGATTACATTTCCCTTTTTGATACTAATTTTTGTTTTCCCCAGAGTTTGTTTTCCCATTTTCTTCATTTGTGTAGTTTACTACGCATTTGTCATTACTCACCCCCACGCTCTCTACCAAAGAGTAAAATCTCCTCTCAATACATTCAAACCTAATGGGCATTCTATCAGTTTTACTATCTAAGCCACCTCTCTCCCATATGTTCTGAACTCCCACTAGCCCTCCAGGCCTGCTTCGCGGCTGTGGACCTGGCAGTTTTCTTTATTGTCATCCTGGCCACAGCTTTGGCCTCTCTTTCCAGCCAGATACTCAGGTTTCTGAACCCCATGTCATCTTCTTTCTCGGGTTACTCTCCTTTTGTAGGGGACTATCTCTTCTAGTTGCTTCCTGAATTAAAATAGATGGCAGGACTCTGGAAAACAGTATGGAGGTTCCTCAAAAAGTTGAAAATAGAGCTACCGTACGACCCAGGAATTGCACTACTGGGTATTTACCCCAAAGATACAAATGTAGGGATCCAAACATTGGGGTATGTGCACCCCAATGTTTATAGCAGCAATGTCCACAATAGCCAAAATATGGAAAGAGCCAAGATGTCCATTGACAGATGAATGGATAAAGAAGATGTGGTATATATATACAATGAAATATTATGCAGCCATCAAAAGGAATGAAATCTTGCCATTTGCAACAACATGGATGGAACTGGAGGGTATTATGCTGAGCAAAATAAGTCAATCAGAGAAAGACATGTATCATATGACCTCACTGATATGAGGAATTCTTAATCTCAGGAAACAAACTGAGGGCTGCTGGAATGGTGGGGGGTGGGAGGGGTGGGGTGGCTGGATGATAGACATTGGGGAGGGTATGTGCTATGGTGAGCGCTGTGAATTGTGTAAGACTGATGAATCATGGACCTGTACCTCTGAAACAAATAATACATTATATGTTAAAAAAAAAAAGAAGATAGTAGGAAGGGAAAAATGAAGGGGGGGAATCGGAGGGGGAGATGAACCATGAGAGACTATGGACTTGAGAAACAAACTGAGGATTCTAGAGGGGAGGGGGGTGGGGGGATGGGTTAGCCTGGTGATGGGTATTAAAGAGGGCATGTACTGAATGGAGCACTGGGTGTTATAAGCAGTGAATCATGGAACACTACATCAAAAACTAATGATGTAATGTATAGTGATTAACATAACATAATAAAATAAAAAAATAAAAAATAAATAAAAAATAAAATAGATGGCAGGTAAATTTGGGGAGCATTGGATGTTTGAGAACATCTTAATTCTACCCTTACATCTGAGTGACATTTATATAAAATGCTAAGTTAGAAGACATTTTCCCTGAAAATTTGAAGCCATTCCTCAGTAGTGTTCTAGCTTCTTGGATTGTCCTTGAGAAAATAAAAATGAAATTCTGATTCCTGATCAGTTGTTTGAGTCTGTTTTTTTTCTGCTCCCTGGAAGATTTTAAGATCTTCTGTTTGTTCCAGTGTTCTTGGTTTCCTGTTGCCGGTTCTATTTCCAAGTATCATACTGGTAAGCCTGGTACAATCCAGAAACTCCTGTCTTTATATTTTGGGAAATGTTCTACAGTCATTTCTCTGATCATCATCTCCTTTCCATTTTTTCTCTTCTTTCTTTCTGGAACTCCTGTTATTCTAGTGCTGGACTTCCTGGACTGAACTTCCAATTTGCTTACTTTTCTTCTCCTAATTTCCAATACCTGCCTTCTTGTTCTGGAGATATGGCTCAACTTTCACCCAGTTCTTCTACTGAGCCTTCTATTTCTGTTATCATCATGGTTAATTTCCTAAAGTTCTATTTATAATCGCAAATTACCTTTTTATAGCATCTTGTTCACATTCCCTGATACCATATCTTCTCATCTCTGTGAGAATGTTAAAGTCCTTTGAAGTCTTAGTGTTTTCTCCCTGCATTGTCTCTTTTTCCTCAAGTTCGTTTTGTTTTTTTCTCAAGTGTTTTTGGGTTTTTTTTTTGCGGGGGTCTTCATTTTTCATATTAGAGTGTAATACCTAATGACATTTGCCCTTTTGTTCATGTTAATAATAAGACACTAAAAATATCATAGGAAGTGCTGCATGAGCTCAGGGCCATTTATTTGTCAATAAATGGATTTCATTTTGGGATATTTGGCTGGGTGGTTTCCTTGGGAGACCCATCAGTGTTGGTGTATTAGTCTGTACTCTTAAGCCATTTAGATTCTCCAGGGGAAAAAATCCTAAAATCCTAACCGAAAGACATTATTTATCTGTCAGGGATTTGGGAGCTGTTGGGGGCGGGGAAGGCAGTTAGGCTCCTTGCCATTCAACCTCTAGATCTACATAGTTCAATGTGGTAACCACTAGTCACATGTAGCTTCCAAGTACTTGAAATGTAGTTGGTCCAAACTGAGATGCCCTGTAAGTTTGCTATACTGTATATATATATATAAAACTTATATAATATAGGGGCGCCTGGGTGGCTCAGTCGTTAAGCGTCTGCCTTCGGCTCAGGTCATGATCCCAGGGTCCTGGGATCGAGCCCCGCATCGGGCTTCCTGCTCGGCGGGAAGCCTGCTTCTCCCTCTCCCACCCCCCCTGCTTGTGTTCCTGCTCTCGCTATCTCTCTCTGTCAAATTAATAAATAAAATCTTTAAAAAAAAAAAAAACTTATATAATATAATATATATAACTTATTATCGTATATATTACAATGTATATCCTATATACTTGGTATGAGTATATATACCAAATTTCAAAGATTTAATATGAAAAAAGGTGATATATATCATTAACAATTTTTATATTGATTACATAGTGAAATGATAATATTTTTGACAGATTGGGTTAAACAAAATATATTTTTAAAATTAACTTTACCTGTTTCTTTTTACTTTTGAAGTGTGACTACTATAAAATTTAGAATTACACACATGGGTCACCTTATATTTCTTGGACATCAATTTATACTTTTATGAAATTCCTTTTTTTTCTGTAGTACATCTCTCCCTTGGCAGTGCCTAGGGTCCCCTTCTTCGAATCCACTGCATCATTCTGTAGGTAATAATCCTCCCTTTGTCTGCTAACGGGGGAGATGGGCAGCCACCCCATTGCTCAGAATCGTCAAGGGCTTCTGGGGGTCATAATAGCTTCTTAAAAATATTTTAATCTTCCTATTTTCAGTGCCACTTTCTCCTCACTCTCAGAGGTACCTAATACTGCCATTTCTTGAGCCTTTCTGCACTTCTGCACACAAGTGAGTTTACTTCTGACCTCTAGGAAATTAACCTTAGAATTTGGTTTTCTATGTCTGCTGTCAGTTATCCCTTATCCTTCTGCTTTCCAGCTTCTAAAGTGTTGTCTTTGTCTCCTCTCCTGTGACCCTCAATTTCATGATATTAAAACCCCAAAATTTTACTGTTCTTTTAGTGAGGTGTCAAGAAGCACATGTGTTTAATCTTTCATCTTTAACTGGACATTTATTTCAGACTTTATTTTTTTTCACTTGGCTCTGTCCTCACCATTCCATGAAGCTTCATGATCACTGTCCTGCCAGATCTAATGGACATTTATCTTTCTTCATCTTCCTTGACCTTTTAACAAGATCACAGAGCTGGTCACTTCACTGTGAAATACTCCTCACTCTCGGTTTCCAAGATGCCATACTATACTTCTCCTCAGTGCTCTGTTTGAAATTTTGTGGACCTAATGTCTAAATATCGAAATGCCTGGAGTCTCAGCCCTGAACCATCTTCTCTCTACTGTAAACATTCTTGTGATGATTTCATCTATATATATGACTTAATGCTAATGACTCCTAAAATTTTATCTTCCAAATGATTTCTCTCTGAGTTCCACACTAAAATACCTAACTCCAAATTCCACTTGAATTTCTGACAGGCATCTCAGCTTCAGTGTCTCAGATGAAGCTCATAATTTTCCCACCTAAGCATGTTTCTCTCCTCACCCATCTCAGAAAGTATCACCTTCAAGCCAAAAGGCTAAGAGTCATCCTTTATCTCAGCTTTTCCTGTGTCCTGCATGTCTGATCCATCATCACACTTGGATGCCATCAAAGCTCCTCACCATCTCCACTGTTGCTACGTCAGTCCAGCTACCATCCTGTTGTTCTGCCGTAGGATCCTCCTAATCATCAACCCCCACTTCTGCTCTTGCCCAGTCCATTCTATGTATCAGATAGATACTCCATCAATTTCATCTTCTTAGGATATGTCTTTGAATCCAGGATGATCTATAAAAATCTTAATCAGATCTTAAAGGAAAATCTTCTTTTGTTCACTTTTGTTTTCCTAGAACCTACACAGTACCTGCCACATAGTAGGTATTTTTTTTAACTGAAGTATAATTAACATACAGTGCTATATTAGTTTCAGCTGTAAAATATAATGATTCAACTATTCTATACATTTCTCCGTGCTCATCACAGTAAGTGTACTCTTAATCCCCCACCCACCCCCCCTCTGGGTAACCACCAGTTTTCTCTCTGTATTTAAGAATCTGTTTTTTTGTTTGTCTCTTTTTTCTGTTTATTTGTTTTGCTTCATAAATTCTCCATATGAGTGAAATCATATGGTATTTGTCTTTCTCTGACTGACTTATTTCATTTAGCATTATACCCTCCAGATCCATCCATGTTACTGCAAATGGCAAGAGTTCAATCTTTTGTATGTCTGAGTAATATTTAATTATATATATATGCAATAAATATATATTTAATTGTATATATAGTATATATACTATAGTATTGTGTATATAGTATACATTATATATTTATTTATATATATCTATATATGTATATCTATATCTATCTTGATATATATATATCACATCTTCTTTATCCATTCACTTATGGTTGAACATTTGGGTTGCCTCCATATCTTTTTTTTTTAAGATTTTTATTTATTTATTTTGAGAGAGAAAACGAGCCTGAGCAGAGGGGAGGGGCAGAGGGAGAGGGAGAGCAGGCTCCCTGCTGAACAGGGAGCCCTATGCAGGACTCAATCCCAAGACCCCAGGATCATGACCTGAGCTGAAGGCAGACACTTAACCAACTGAGCCACCCAGGTGCCCGGTTGCCTCCATATCTTGGCTATTGTGAATAATGCTGCAATAAGTATGTGTTTATTTTTAATTAAAAAAAACAATTAGTTTATGGCACCACCAATATTAATATAGACTAATAGGTAAAAGCCAAATAGTAAAAAAAAGGAGAGGAAAGATATTATATGAAAACTTGTCAAGCACTGATTGAGAGCAACTATAACTCTGAGAAAGTTAGTGCTGTAAATTCTAGCAGCCGAAGTAAATATGAAAACAAATTTTGCAGAGCTCTCTAATGGAAAGAAGGATATATATTCATCGGAAATGAACATATTTGGTTTGGGGTTTAAAGTCTAAAAGGAATTTGCTTTTCCAAAAAATAAGTAATGGATAGTACCCTCTGTAACAAAAACAAACAAAAGCAATTCACGCAAAAATATTCACCACATGTGTATTTCTGGTATTACTTCTCAGGGAACAGATGTAATAGTTTAAATGCCACTCCATAAAGACTCTCATACAGGGGACTAGATTGGGGAAGTCAATGTATTATTTTGGTAATGCTACCAGTGTAAAATTGAAAGCAAAAGTAAAACAGTCCTTTCCTAACATGATGTGCAGTTCTATGACTTCAGATCACCCAAAGAGTAGAAAACTGAAAGTTCCTACATGAGATTGATGTTGAAAACGAGAACAAACAACAACCCACAGCTATCTAATTTATTTTCCTGTGACCATGTTTCCTTATGTTGATTAGCAGTGAAATGGAAGCAGGACACAAGTGTGCCTGCCCTCTCTGCCCCTCTATTGGTAGCTGCAATTGCAGGGCATGCTGAGGGTGGAATGTTTTAGAAAAGGCCAGGGGTAGAAGTCATTTGGAACAGTATGTGTGAGAAAGACTACTCACTTCGTTTCTCTATACTACAGCTTGGTATGGAGAGCACTCTTTGGAATGCAAAAATGGTGACACTTGGACTGATGTGAGCACTGGCCCTAGAACTTATGAGCTCTGTGTTGTTGGACGAATCTCTTATCCTCTCGCAGCCCCAATTTCCACTGAAAATGAGGATTTTAGTAGTTTGAAATGGGAAAAATAATTGTACCTATTGATCTGGGGATTTTAATGATGATAAAATGAAATGATCTGTTTGAAGGCATGGGAAATGTTAAATAACTGCTTGACTTAATTATTATCCCCTAGCCTTAATAAAAAAAGATTTGAGCAAATTCCTCTATGCCTGGAACCTAGTATCTGTTTTCCTATAAGAGTTGCTGAATTCAGCTCCCAAAAAAAAAATCTACCACTTATGTTCTCACGAACAGTGAGACTAACAGTGTAGAAATAAAAAGAGGAAGATAAGGGGGCTGAGATATGCCCTAGCAGGAGACCCTTCCTCTGGGGTGGGGGGGAGACACAACAATGCAAATATTTTGATTTCAGGTTCTTCAAGAAGCCAACCAGCAATACAGGTGGATTGATTCTTATTACCATACCCAGGACAACTCTCTACTTTTAGTCTTTCATAATCCAATGAATATACAACATCTGCATTGTGAACATTGGAATATTGCTCTTCATTCCAATGTTGGATTCAGGTAACCAACTTAGTTTAGTTAATAGCTATCTTAGTTTAGTTAGCTTGTTAGTTACTTAGTTACTTGGTTTTTAGTTCCTTAGTCTAAGCAAGGTGGTTCAAGTCAAAGAAAACTTCAATTTAGTTCACCAAGTTGAATGTTTGAGACATACCAGCCACTGTGATAAGCACCAAGCTGTACCACTAAAGAAGACAGTCATCATTCCTGGACCAGTTAAGTCTAGTGAGGATACTATTACCTTACACTTGATTTATTTAGGTTCTAATAAAACTGCGTCCGAAAGATTTCAAGTAGAAACTATAAAACATGACATTCTGCATGCTGATTTTGGGTAACTCCACTTGATCTAGGGAAGACTCAAAAGTAGGGCAACTGAGTGACTTATCAACACACAGCCAGTTGCTCAGCAAACTGAGACCTCTAAGAATCAGTTTTTTTTCTTCCAAGCTCCTTAATTATTTCTTCACGATCTTAAAGCTTTGTTCTCCCTTCTCAGTAATGATGAGAATATTTCATTATTTTTTTCACTGCTGGTTAATATATATCCAGTATTTATTATTTGTACAGCATTGTTTTAGCTTAAAAGGATACAGAAAGATAGAGAATGGACTTACAGACTAACTGGGGGAACAGGTCCTGTGCTAATCCTTTGCTTACATATACAGCTTACATAATATAGTGCATTATTTTGGGAAGGGTAGGAACACTTCACATGGAAAACCATTTAGAGATAGTGGCTCCTTGGGGGCTGGATGGCAGGGCCCAATGGGAGAGATGATAGTGTGAAAAGATGAAGAACAGATTATCTACAACCTTTGCAGTTCTTCTAAAGTTAATCTTCTATTCAGGATTTCTATTTCTTCTTCAATTACTTTTGGTAATTTACATTGTTCTACAACTTCATGCATGACATTTGGATTTTGGATGTCTGTTAGAATAAAATCAAACATTATTCTCATGTTCAAATGTCCATTCCTGAGACAGATGTATTAGTGTCTGTCTTTATGATTACAATTTTGTCTGTTTCTCCTGTCAGTTTTGCATGTGTACTGTGTGTATATGTGTGTATGTTTAAATTTATTTTTGAATCTGTATTTTTAGAAGCATTCTTCTTAATGCATTGTAAGTTTTAGCAATATTTTAAAATGTCCCTCTTGTTCCCTTGAATGCTTTTGACCTTGAATTTCACCATGTTTGATTGGAGTCTCTTTTATATAAAAAATTACTGATATAACTTTCTCAGTCATTTTATGTGTCAACTAGGAATTATGTTTCACAATATTAATAGAAAACTGACTACAGTGGTTAAACTAATAAGGGGATTATTTTTCTTCTGTAGTGAGAAATCTGGACTTGGGCAGTATCTCGGGGATAGTGCAGCTACTCACCAGAGTCATCAAGGATCTGGACCTTTTCCGGCTTCCTAGCCAGCCATCTGCCACCCTTTTATTTTTCTGCATCATTTTGATTTGTAGCTACATGTCTTTTAAATATCAGCTTGGATTTTTTCAGCTACTCTGAGATCCTCTGTCTTTTAAAAGATTTTAGTAATAATTAATAACAATATTTTAAAACTTTATATTTTATTTTATTTTTTATTTTTATTTACTTTTTTTAAAGATTTTATTTATTTATTTGAGAGGAAAAGTAGGAGAGACAGTGAGAGAGTACAAGCTGGGAGGAGAGGGAGAAGCGGGCTTCCTGCAGAGCAAGGAACCTGATGCAGGACTCAATCCTAGGGCCCTGGGATCATGACCAGAGCCGAAGGCAGACACTTAACCAACTGAGCCACCCAGGCACCCATATTTTTTAAAGATTTTATTTATTTGAGAGAGACAGACAGTGAGAGAGAGATCATGAACAGGGGGGAAGGGTAGAGGGAGAAGCAGACTCCCTGCTGAGCAGGGAGACCAATATGGGACTCGATCTCAGGACTCTGGACCATGACCTGAGCTGAAGGCAGATGCTTAACCAACTGAGCCACCCAGGTGCCCCTATTTTATTTTATTTTATTTTATTCTATTTTATTTTATTTTGAGAGAGAAAGAGATAGCACAGAAGTAGTGGGAGAGGAGCAGAGGGAGAGAGACTCTTAAGCAGGCTCCATGCCCAGCTCAGAGCCCAACGGGGGCTCTATCTCATGTCCCTGAGATCACAACCTGAGCCAAAATCAAGAGTCAGATGTCTGTCTGACTGAGCCACCCACGTGCCCCTAAAACTTTGTATTTTAAAGAATTAATCTATTCACTTCTATTCTTATCAATAATGTCTTTGGCCTCATTCTTAGCATTTAATAAGCATATTTCTACTTTAGGATTAATAATCCCTTTTCTTCCTTTTGTTAGATCGAATTTTTAGTTCATTCTTAGTGTGTGATGTTTTTAAAGTTATACATTCTATTTGTATCCTTCTAGAGGTTATCCTTTTAAATCAGATATTTAAATATTTTATATCATAATTGGAGTTAATGAGTATTAATATCATTTCACAGAAAATGTTGAAATTTTTAGCATATTTCCACTTACTGCCAACTAATAGCCTACCTCCATTTTGAAATTTTATTTCCAAATTTTATTTCCAATTATTAAGTAATATTTTTTAATCACAGACAAGTAACACAAATAATTATTTACATTTAATTACAAATTGTACTGTTTTTTTCCTCAGCCCTTTTATTTATATCCCATGTTGTCTTCTTTCTTGAATTTATTTTTTCAATGCAGCTGGAGCACATTTGTGAGTAATTCTTTCAGAAAGTATCTGTGGCTGGTGAATTCCTGAATCATTGCATGCTGAAATATTCTCCATTTTGTCATCTCATTTGAATACTGATTTGGCTGTGTTCCCTCATCATAGAAAAATAGCAAGAACTCTAGGTTTTGTTTGAAAAGCAGACTCATTGAAAGGTTCTGAACTGGAGAGAGACATGATCTGACTTAAGAATGAAAAGAATCTCTCTGGTGACTGTGTTGAGAATAGACTACAGGGCATCAAGAGTAGGGACATGGAGACTGGTTGGGAGGCTACTGCAGTCATCCTAGCAAGAGGTGATGGTGGCTTAAACCAGGAAAATAACAGTGAAGTAAGTGAGAAGTGATTAGATTTTGAATATATTTTAAATACGTGTTTTAAAAAATCATTTGGGTCTCCCAACAGATTGGAAGGGGAGTATGAGAAAATAAGAGTGGTCAAGGATGCCTTCAGGGCATTTGGGTTGATCAACTAGAAGTATAGACTTGCCATCAGCTAAGATGCCAAAAGGCTTGACCTTGACAGGGCAGTTTGGAGAGGAAGATCAGTCAGTTTGGGAACAGGTTGAGTTTGAGATGTCTTTTCCCTTCCCAATGAAGATGTTGCATACCCATAACTCATAGTCTACAGTGTTCAGTTTATTTCTTTAAAAGGGATCAAGAATGAAAGAAAATTGTGAAATAACCTGAGTATAGAATCCCTCTAATTTTATTTTTCAAGCCTTAGGCCTTACTTTCACACAATTTGACAATAACTAATCTTGATTGTCAAACCTAAATATTTCAAATTATTTCCTCAGAAACAACTCTCTCGGGACATTCATATGTTATAAGTATACATAATATTTCATTGAAAATAAGTACAATCATCAGCATAAATAGAATGAATGAGTTTGGGAACAGGTATGACCTACTCCTGGTGAACAACAACTGGCTGGTGTGAGCCTAATACACAAGCAGTATAGGGCACAGTATTTAGGGTGTGGAAATTTGCAGGCCAGTAAGTTTTATAGAAAGACTGGAGCATTTCAATTAATCCAGTGAGTCATTAGCTGTCATCAATTAAAAGAGTTTCTATTATGCTATAAAATTTCCTTAAAAAGAGATTGCACCATATTACTCTCCAGTTAACAGTGTTGAGAGTATCAAATTTTTTAATCTTCTACTGGGCTGGAAACATCTCATTTTTAAATTTGTATGTCTTTAATTGTGGATGAAGTTGGCATTTTTCATATGCTCACTGGATATTTGTATTCGACTACTTTGTACAAATTACATCTAGGATATATCTGAGTCTATTGCATTTGTTACATGGGCAATTTAGGATCAGTTCATTTTTGAAAAGTTCATTTGCACAGTTGGTATCTTTAGTATTGATTGATTATAATTAATAGTAACTCAATTGTCATTTGCTCTCTTTTGCTTTTTTTAAAGGAATTATTTGGAACTTGTGGCAAAATCCATTCAAGATTGGATCGTAAAAGAAGAAGCCATATATCAGGAATCTAAAATGGCTGAGGAAATCGCTAGGACAAAGGCTGAGCTGGAATTGAAATCTGCTGGTGCCAAAATCACTTCTCCTGGCAAAATTAATGCTGTTAAAAAATCTAAAAGTAAGTAACTGGTTGAACTTACATGTAAAGTCCAAAGACATCCTCCTATTTGTTAATGTAATCAAGACTGGATACTTAAATATTAAAAAGAGTTGCCTATAAATTTCTGTGACTCTTTACTTTCTCTAAAAAATAGAATAGCTGCATTCCAAATATGATGAGGTTGATGATGGGATAATGGAATATTTGTCTTATATTGATGCCACTTCCTGCCAGACCTAGAAAATTCGATCTGTCCTGCAGATTAAATGTAATGTTAGGGAAATGTCAGATGTCTTTATTTTGGCAGGGTTGATAGGTTCAGCTATATAGGATTTATTGATAATATATGAGGCAAATTCAGAGTCAGTATCTCTCCATTAGAATACTTATAGATTCCAAAAGTGAGATTAAAACAAGACCTTTCTTAGAAGAGCAAGCAGAAGAGTCCCAAGACTAATTGGGGGTAGGAACCTAAAAATAAAGGGAAAAAGGATTCTTGGGGGCTTTTGACAGGCACTTGACAGGATTTGGGATCGATACATACATTTATTTTTGTTCATTTCCATGGCTTTGATGTTGTTGGGGAAGGGAAAGAGGGTGAAAAAAAAAAAGAGGAAGGATACTTGATAAAGAAGTAAAGCAATGAGGGAACTTGTCTGGAAAATAGGGATATCTCACTAGGTTCATGCATAGGTAATGTTTTCCATGTTAATAACATTCATTATTTCTGATAGCAGAAGTTGAGAGTGATTTCTCATAAAAAAGCAAAGCTATATATTTTCCAAAGATTTTGCAACTTCTGTAAATTACCAAAGGAATTTGTGCTGGCTTGATTTTTAAAATAAAAATTAGAAAGCCAAGTTGGTAATGAATCAGTCACCATCCACCAAAATGCTTATATAATCAATCCATCCATCAGTCTGGGCTTCCTCCTGATAGTGCCTGGAATGATGGATGGGGACTATATAAAAAAGAGAGGTAGGGCCACCCTCTCACAATAGAGTCTAGGGCCACACTTGTCTGTGAGCAGGAAAAATTGTGGGTTGACTGCCTTTTCTTTATTCTGCTTCTGAACAGAATCAAAAGCTTAATTACCATCTAGATGCCTGGGGGAAATCCAGATAATGGTCAGTTTGGGATGGGAACACACTTGGTAGGTATTGCATTCAGTTTGAGACCTTTTAAGTCAGGAAAATTGAAAATCTTCAAAATGGAACGACTATAATGGCAAGAGCAGGGCTTCAATATAAGTTAGATTTGTTCTGTGTGGTCTTTTAAGGGGTTAAACTAGGATTAATTAGGTTAAAGCTGTAGGGAGAGAGAGACCACTTCAATTAAAGCTTCAAGGTCGCAACACAGTGAGGATGGAATGCACTGCTTCCACCAACAACAAGGACGAGGACAATGGTGACTTCCTCATCTCTGGAGGAGCTCAGTTCCACTTCAGACATCCACTCTGGAGACAATGAGAGTGAGGGATGAATGAATGGAGAGTTGGACTTGATAGCCTTTAAGATCCCCTATAATCCAGGGCACCTGGGTGGCTCAGATGGTTAAGCGTCTGCCTTCAGCTCAGGTCATGATCCCAGGATCCTGGGATCGAGTCCTGCATCGGGCTCCCTGCTAGGTGGGGAGCCCGCTTCTCTCTCTGCCTCTGCCTCTCTGTCTCTCTGACTGTCATGAATAAATAAATAAAACATTTAAAAAAAAAAAACACCATTCTTAAGATCCTCTATAATCCAGAAATTTGGTACTTCTATGAAACTTTGTTGTAGAGAGTTACTAAGAAGTTTAATTTTCTCTGGTTATAGGTAACAAAGGAATGAGCAAAACAGAGATAGAGGATCAAGAAAAAGAAAAAGAGAAGGAAATCAAGATTCCTTTCATTTTAGAAGGCTCTCTCAAGGTAATTCAAGGAAAGGCAAATGACACTGAATCATTACAAATTCAAATTTATTGTCTGGTAGAGAGTTGGTGTGGTGTAACAGAAGTGATCTTTTTAACTAAACTCTCAGAAATAATTGAATCTGCAATGAAAAAGCAGTCTCTCCACCGATCTGTCTCCTTCTCCAGGTGATAAACCTTTAAAGGACTCTGTGTCATTCATTTTTATGTAACCAAAATCCAGGGCAGTGCCTTGTTCATACTTAGTATACTGTCTGTTTCTGTTGCAGGTGTTTGGTTTTTGTTTCCAATTTTTAATCGGAATTTTAATTACAAAATTGATATATGGCTTATAATAAATCAAAATTACTTTGGCTCTCCTAAGCCCCTGAAAATAAGAAATAATAACGATTTGGTATGCTCTTTACTCATACATGCAAGCATGCACAAATATAAAGAAGGTCTTCATTTGTTTGGTTTTGATTTAGATTGGTATTTTTTTTTTCTACTCTGCCACATACCTTTTTTTTCTTAGCCAACATATCATGACTATCACTTCCAGATAATATCTAGAGATCTAACTTATTTTCATAGCAGTATTATTAGTCTATAATTTGGATATATGTAAAGTATTAAACAACTTCCTTATTAATAAGTGTCATTTATGTTTCTATTTATACAGAAATATTTTACTTTTATGTAGTCAGATCAATCATTTTTGGCCAAAATTTGAAAGACATAATACCACATTTTGGCAAGGATGTGAAGCAAACTGAATTCTCATACACTGCTGATTGAAATATAACTGGGCACTTCTACTTTGGAAAACTGGACGTACCTATTAAAATCAAGCATACAATTTCTTTTTAACCTAATAATTCCACTCCTGGGTATATACCTAATAAAAATGCATACATGTATGCACCAAGACACATGGACAAGGTTGTTCTTGCAGCATTATTTTTTACTTCTCCCAAACTAGAAACATTCAAATATTCATCAGTGGAGTGCCTAGTATGGTTCAGCCATACAATGAAATACTGGTGAAGCTTTGGGAATGAATGACCAACAGCTACACCCAGAAATATGGATGAATCTCACAAACATCATATTGAGCACAAAAAAAGAGAATGAAACGAATATATCCATTATGTATGGTTTCATTTACATAAAGCTTAAAAACACACAAAACTAAGCTGAAGTATTGCAAATTAGCATAATGGCTGCCTTTAGGACAGTAGAAATAGGAAGTGATCGGAAAGAAGCCTGAGGAGGGCTTCAGAGGAGTTGGAAGTAGTCTGTTTCTTGACCTGGTGGTGGTTACAGGAGCATTTACTTGGTGATAATTCATTCAGCTATTCAGTTAGGATTTATGCTGTTTTTGTATGCATGTTATAGCTTCTCCAAAAAAAATTTTTTTTTAAATCTGTCATTCTTTTTATGGTTTCAGGGCTTATAACAGAATGATTCCACCTTGATTTTACATCAATTTTCCTGTACTCTCTTAGAATATTTTCATGATATATTTTTTTATATTTAGATATCAAATCTACTTGAAATTAATTTTTGTAGTATAATGAAAGGGGTTTTTTCTTTGCCCACATGGATTGTCATTTTACTAGTACCACTTTATTAAATGTAACATTAATCACCTCCCCACACACCACAACTGAATTGGAATGTTGACTATATAACATAATAGGTACTTATTTATTTATTTTTATTTTTGTGACTTACTTATTTTATACATGGAAATTTGTACCTCTTAAACCCCTTCACCCATTTATTTTTTTGGATCCATTTTTTAATGCTGTATTCTGTTTCAGTCACCTTCTTAATTGTTCCTTTGCAAGCACCATACTATTTTAATTACAATAGCTTTGTTGTAAGCTTAAATATCAGGTAGGCAAGAGCTGACTTCCACACTCCCATCAGTATGCAGTAAACCTCAAAACAATGTAGGTTTATATTGGTGAGCCTCCCTGGCTTCTTGGTCTTAATGGTAAAAATAATTACATGCCAATCTTTAAGTTTATTATTTGTTGCTGCTTAATTTTATTAAATTTTAAAAATGTATGTTGGTTTTCCTCCTTTATTTTATTGATATATTGAATTATGGAGATTTATTTAACAATATGAATAAACTTTGCATTTTTAAAACAAACTCCTCTTCAATATTTCCTAAAATTTTGTCCTCATCCCACATAATGACATATTTATAATTGCCTAGGGGTCTCTGGGGAGAAGAGAGACTTAAAATACAGATACTTTTACTCCATCTTAATTGCATCTTCTTGAGTAAAATTTAGGAATTTTAATTTTTAATAAGCTCCTAGAACCACTTTTATGCACATTATAGATTAAGAATTATAACACATTTTTTTCATGGTATGTTATTATTTTACTAAACAACTAGGTTTGGTCTGATACTATTTTATCTAGATTTTTTGTGTCCATGATAAATGAAATTAGTCTATAGACTTTCACGTTGTTATTAACAAGAATCAGTATTAAGGTTAGTTTGGCTTGAAAATAAATTAAGGAAGGGTTTTTACTTGGAGGAGGGAAGATGGCAGAAAGAGTAGGGGACCGTAGTTTCATCTGGTCCCTTGAATTCAGCTAGATATCTATCAAATTATTCTGAACACCTGTGAATTCAACCTGAGATCTAAGAAAAGAATTGCTGCAATTCAGCAAATAGAAAATTGACCACTTTCTGCAAGGTAGGAGGTGTGGAGAAGTGAATCTAAGGGGATATATTGGAAGACAAACTGCAGGGAGAGGGAGCCTCTGTAAGCCAGCTACTGGAAAGTGATATAGCAATGGAATACAAAACTGGAATTCTTAAAAGTCTGCTCCAGTGAGGGACGCCCCTGCCTGAAAGATGCTCAGGTGGTGAAGGAGAGCAGAATCCTAGGTGGGACAGTGTGGTCTCAGGATCCCCACAGTCACAGAAAGAATGGGGGTGCCCGAGTGTGGCAAAGTTCCCAAGCATTGGAGCAGGGAAGCAGACTACATTCAGTGAGACTGGGAGTGGGCTCTCAGCTCAGTGTTGCCATAACTGTGAACCCCAGCACAACTGGGCAACCACTCTCCAAGGAGGGGCCCAGCAAGTGGCAGAACCGCTGTGAGGACCTCCTCCTTCCTCTTGGAGGAGCAGCATGGATGTGCACAGGATCAGGCAAGCACAGTGACCCTCCTCCTCCACCCAGGAGGATTGGTGCAGGTTTGCACCTTAGGAGTCTTCAGAGTTTGGCACACACAAAAGTAACTGAGTACTTTTTCCTGAGGGCAAACTGAAGTGTGGGGGCCATGATAATTCAGCTCTGGGGCTGGAGATTGGGTGGCTGCCATTTTTTTTTCCATCCTCTAAAGCTGAGGGGAAAGCCTTCAGGGAACAAAAGCTGCATAGAGCAATCTGATGCAGCTTACACTGAGCCTGGCCCCCTGGCAAGGGGCAGTGCAACTCTACCCAGGCAAAGACACCGGAGAATCAAGGCAAAAGACCCCACCTGCAGAAGACCAGCAGGAACATCAGGCTAATACCAAGTTTATGGATCACACAGAATGGAAATCTCCTGTACTAGGGGAAAATAGTATATAGAATTCGAGGTTTCATCTCATGATTCTTTAGTCGTTCAATTTAAAATTCTTTTTCTTTTTTTTTTCCTGTCCAACTAGTTTCTTATTTTATCAACTCTTTTTTAAGTCTTTTCTAAATTTTCAGTTTTACATTTATAATTTATATTCTTCATTTTTTGCTTCCTTTCACTGTATTCAATTTTATTTATATATGAGTTTTTATATATATATTTCTATGAGTTATTTATATATATGAGATATATATATGAGTTATTTATATATAATATATATTTATATTAATATATAAATTATATATTAATATATAATTTATATATTAATATATATTATATATTTATATTTATATATTAATATATATTATATATAATATATATAATATAAATATATTATATATAAATATATATATTTATATATAAAAATATATATATGAGTTTTTCTTTCTTTACAATTTTGGGATTTAGTGTCTTCTGATAGACCAAAATACATCTAGGACCAACTGGATCACCCGTTTTGTCCACCTGTGAGATTATATTCTTTTTTATATCCTTTTTTTTTTTTTTGGGGGGTTTCCTATCTCTTTGGATTTGTCTAGTGTATATTTCGCTGGGGTCATGGCTAACATTTTTTATTTTGTTCACTCACTCATATATTCTTCTCTGGACAAAATAACTAGACAGCAAAGTTCACAAAAAAAGAAAGAACCAGAGGTAATACTCTCTGCCATAGATTTAATTGATATGGATATAATTAAGATGTCAGAACTAGAATTCAAAATGATTATAAAGATACTAGCTGGACTTGAAAAAAGCATAACTAGAGAATCCCTTACTACAGAAATAAGAGAACTAAAATCTAATCAGGCCAAAATTAAAAATGCTTTAACTAAGATGCACTCTAAAGTGGACACTCTTAACAGCTAGGGTAAATGTGGCAGAAAAGAGATTCAGTGACATAGAAGACAAAATGATGGAAAGTAAGGAAGCTGAGGAAAAGAGAGAAAAACAACTACTACATCATGAAGGGAGAATTTGAGAAATGAGTGATACCATAAAGCAAAAAATACTAGAATTATTGGGGTCCAAGAGTAAGAGGAATGAGAGAGAGAGAGGGACAGAAGGTATATTTGAACAAACCATAGCTGAGAACTTCCCTAATCTGAGAAAGAAAACAAGCATTCAAGTCCAAGAGGCACAGAAAACCCCCCTCAAAATCAATAAAAATATATCAACACCCCGACATATTATAGTAAAGCTTGTAAATGTCAGAGATAAAGAGAAAATCCTGAAAGCAGCTCAAAACAAGAGGTCCTTAACCTACAAGGGTAGAAACATTAGACTACCAGCGACCTCTCCACAGAGACCTGGTAGGCCAAAAAGAACTGGCATGATATACTCAGGGTACTAAATGAGAAAAATATGCAGCCAAGAATAGTTTATCCAGCTAGTATGTCATTCAAAATAGAAAGACTGATAAAAATCTTCCAGGACAAACAGAAACTAAAAGAATTTGTGATCACCAACCCCCCTACAAGAAATATGAAAGGGGATCCTCTAAACAAAGAGAGAACCCAAAAGTAACAGACCAGAAAGGAACAGAGACAATATACAGTAACAGTTCCTTTTCAAGTAATACAATGGCACTAAATTCATATCTTCCAATAAGTACTCTGAATGTAAATGGGCTAAATGCCCCAATCAAAAGACACAGGGTATCAGATTTGATAAAAAAGCAAGACCCATCCATATGGTGTCTATAAGAGATTCATTTTAGACCCAAAGACACCTCCAGATTGAAAGTGAAGGAGTGGAGAACCATTTATCATGCTAATGGACATCAAAAGAAAGTTGGGCTAGCAATCCTTATATCAGACAAATTAGATTTCAAACCAAAGACTGTAGTAAGGGATGAAGAGGGACACTATATCATACTTAAAGGGTCTATTCAACAAGAAGATTTAACAATTATAAATATTTATGCTCCTAACTTGGCAGAAGCCAGTTATATAAGCCAATTAATAACAAAATTAAAGAAACCCTAATAATAATAAAATAATAGTAGGGGACTTTAACACCACACTCACTGCAATGGACAGATCATCTAAGCAGAAGATCAACAAGGAAAAAGGGCTTTGAATAACACACTGGACCAGATGGACTTCAGAGATACATTCAGAACATTCCATCCGAAAGCAACAGAATAAACATTCTTTTTGAGTGACCATGGAACATTCTCCAGAATAGGTCCCATACTGGGTCACAAATCAGGTCTCAACTGGTACCAAAAGATTGGGATAATTCCCTGCATATTTTCAGACTACAATACTTTGAAACTGGAACTCAACCACAACAGGAAATATGGAAAGAACTCAAATCCATGGAGGCTAAAGAGCATCCTACTAAAGAATGAATGGGTCAACCAGGAAATTAAAGAAGAATTTAAAAAATTCATAAAAACAAATGAAAATGGAAACACAACTATTCAAAATCTCTGGGATGCAGCAGAGGCGGTCCTAAGAGGGAAATACATAGCAATACAAGACTTTCTCAAAAAACAAGAAAGGTCTCAAATACACAACCCCACCTTACATCTAAAGGAGCTGGAGAAAGAACAGCACATAAAGCCTAAACCCAGCAGGGTATGAGAAATAATAAAGATCAGAGCAGAAATCAATGAAATAGAATCCAAAAGAACAGTAGAACAAATCAATGAAACTAGGAAATAGTTCTTTGAAAGGATTGATAAGATAGATAAAACCCTGGCCAGACTTATCAAAAAGAAAAGAGAAAGGACCCAAATTAATAAAATCATGTATGAAAGAGGAGAGATCACAACAAACACCACAGAAATACAAACAATTATGACAACATATTATGAGTAAATACATGCCAACAAATTAGTCAATCTGGAAGAAATGGATGCATTCCTGGAGACATATAAACTACCAAAACTGAAACAGGAAGAAATAGAAAACCTGAACAGACCCACAACCAGCAAGGAAATTGAAGCTGTAATCAAAAATCTCTCAACAAACAAGAGTGCAGGGCCGGATGGCTTCCCAGGGGAATTCCACCAAACATTTCAAGAAGAATTAATACCTATTCTTCTGAAGCTCTTTCAAAAAACTAGAAATGGGTGGAAAATTTCCAAACTCATTCTCTGAGGCCAGCATTACCTTGATCCCAAAACCAGACAAAGACCCCACCAAAAAGGAGAATTACAGACCAATATCCCTGATGAACATGGATGTCAAAATTCTCACCAAGATACTAGCTAATAGGATCCAACAGTACATGAAAAGGATTATTCACCATGACCAAGTAGGATTTATTCCTGGGCTGCAAAGGTGGTTCAACATCTGCAAATCAATCAATGTGATACACTACAGAAATAAAGGACAAGAAGTATATTATCCTCTCAATAGATGCAGAAAAAGCATTTGACAAAGTACAGCATTCTTTCTTCATTAAAACTCTTCATAATGTAGGGATAGAGGGTACATACCTCAATATCATAAAAGCCATCTATGAAAAGCCCACAGTGAATACCATTCTCAATGGGGAAAAACTGAGAGCTTTTCCCCTAAGCTCAGGAACCCAACAGGGATGCCCACTCTCACCATTGCTGTTCAACATAGTACTAGAAGTCCTAGCATCGGCAATCAGACAACAAAAAGAAAAGGTATTCAAATTGGCAAAGAAGAAGTCAAACTCTCACTCTTTGAAGATGAATGATACTTTATGTGGAAAACCCAGAAGTCTCCACCCCAAAATTGCTAGAACTCATTCAGGAATTCAGCAAAGTAGCAGGATATAAAATCAATACACAAAAATCAGTGGCATTTCTATACACAAACAATGAGACAGAAGAAAGAGAAATTAAGGAGTCGATCCCATTTATAATTGCACCAAAAACCATATGATACCGAGGAATAAACCTAACCAAAGAGGTAAAGGATCTGTACTCTGAAAACTACAGAACATTTACGAAAAAATTGAGGAAGACACAAAGAAATAGAAAAACATTCCATGCTCATGGAATGGAAGAATAAATATTGTTAAAATGTCTGTGCTACCCAGAGCAATCTATACATCCAATACAATCCCTATCAAAATAACACCATTTTTCACAGAACTGGAACAAATAATCCTAAAATTTGTATGGAACCAAAAAAGACCCTGAATAGCCAGAGGAATGTTGAAAAAGAAAACCAAAGCTTGTGGTATCACAGTCCCGGACTTCAAGCTCTATTACCAAGCTGTAATCAAGATAGTATGACACTGGTACAAAAACAGACACATAGATCAATGGAACAGAATAGAGAGCCCAGAAATGGACCCTCAACTCCATGGTCAACTAATTTTTGACAAATCAGAAAAGAATATCCAATGCAAAAAAGACAGTCTCTTCAACAAATTGTGTTGGGAAAATTGGATAGCCACATGCAGAAGAATGAAACTGGAACATTTCCTTATGCCATACACAAAAATAGACTCAAAATGAATGAAAGACCTAAATGTGAGACACGAATCCATTAAAATCCTAGAGAAGAACACAGGCAGCAACCTCTTTGACCTTGGCCAGAGCAACTTCTTGCTAGAAACTTCTACAAAGGCAAGGGAAACAAAAGTAAAAATGAACTATTGGGACTTCATCAAGATAAGAAGCTTTTGCATAGCAAAGGAAAGAGTCAACAAAATAAAAGGCAACTGACAGAATGGGAGAAGATATTTGCAAATGACATATCAGGTAAAGGGCTAGTATCCAAGATCTATAAAGAACTTATCAAACTCAACACCCAAAGAACAAATGATCCAATCAAGAAATGGGCAGAAGACATGAACAGACATTTCTTCAAAGAAGACATCCAAATGGCCAACAGACACTTGAAAAAATGCTCAACGTCACTTGGCATCAGGGAAATCCAAATCAAAACCTCAATGAGATACCACCTCACACCAGTCAGAATGGCTAAAATGAACAAGTCAGGAAAGGACAGATGTTGGTGAGGATGGGGAGATAGGGGAACCCTCTCACACTGTTGGTGGGAATGCAAGCTGGTGCAGCCACTCTGGAAAACAGTCTGGAGGTTCCTCAAAAAGTTGAAAATAGAGTTACCCTATGACCCAGCAATCTCACTACTGGCTCTTTGCCCCAAAGATACAAATGTAGTGATCCGAAGGGGCACTTACATCCCAATGTTTATAGCAACAATGCCCACTATAGCCAAACTATGGAAAGAGCCCAGATGTCCATCAATAGATGAATGGATAAAGAAGATGTGGTATATACATACAATTGAATATTATTCAGCCATCAGAAAGGATGTAATCTTACCATTTACATTGATATGGATGGAACTAGGAGGTATTATGTTGACAGAATTAAGTCAATCAGAGAAAGACAATTATCACATGGTTTCACTTATATGAGGAATATAAGAAACAGTGCAGAGGATCATAGAGGATTGGAGGGAAAAACAAATGGGAAGAAATCAGAGAGGGAGACAAACAATGAGAGACTCTTAACTATGGGAAAGAAACTGAGGGTTGCTGGAGGGGAGGTGAGTGGGGGGATGGAGTAACTGGGTGATGGGTATTAAGGAGGGCATATGATGTGATGAGCACTGGGTGTTATATGCAACTGATGAATTACTGAATTCTACATCTGAAACTAATGATGTTATGTTGGCTAATTGAATTTAAATAAAAAATAAAATAAATTAGGGAAGTTGGCAAGGTTGCTGTATACAAGATCAACATGGAAAAAAATCATTGGAGGTCCTATTCTCCAGCAATAACCAATTAGAAAATGTAATAGAGGGGCACCTGGGTGGCTCAGTCAGTTAAGCATCTGCCTTTGACTCAGGTCATGAACCCTTGGTCCTGGGATGGAGCCCTGCCTCAGGCTCCCTGCTCAGTGGGGAGTCTGCTTCTCTCTCTCCCTCTGCCCCTCCCCCCTGCTTGTTCCCCTCTCCCTGCTTGTGCTTGCTCTCTCAAATAAGTAAGTAAAAAAATCTAAAAAGAAAAATAGAAAATGTAATAGAAAACAAGTATTATTTGCAAGAACAACACAAACTATAAGGTGTGAAGAAAAATAAAATATAAGCAAAATCTTTATGGAGAAAATTAAAACATATTACTGAGGCCATTTAACACTTAAATAAGTGGGAAAATATACAATGGTCATGGGTGAGAACATTCAATTTAGGAAATCAAATATACTATAAACTCAATGTTATTCTTATCAAAATCCCAGCAGAGTTTTTATGAACCTTGGAAAATTGATTCTAAAATTAATAAAGAGAAACAAAGGGATAAATGCTTTCTATCAGATAGCATTGACTGGCAAATTACATCTCTTTATTTTCACCTTCCTGTGTGTTTATATTTTACGCATCTCTTGTAAACAGGGAGTATAAGCTAGATTTTTAACTAGTTACAAAATAACAACTCCAAACATGACACTTTTAAATTTAATCTGCATTATTAACATTTTCTCACCACTTTCATAAGTTTAGATAACCAACAGTGAGTTGGTCCCTGATTTGTAGCATTTGCTGATATGTGTAGTGTAAAAATGCCCATTATGGCTGTATTCAGGCTATTAATACGATATCACTGAATGCAGAATTGGAAGCAATATGCAGTAGTACACCATTATATTGTATTTCTATGATACAGCTACAATTCATATAAATAACCTCAAGAACATAGATAATAGTGAAATGTAACAAAATAATTAGGAAGGTGGTAAGTTTTGAGTATTTAATGTCTTTGTTTTTAATGTTATTTGATTGTGCATTTATATGATCTAATTTTAAATAATGCTGTGGTTAACAACCAGCTCATAAAATTCTGGAAAATTTAACAATAAACTCTTTCAAGTCAACATGAGCTAGGTCCAGCACACAACTGTTTTTTGTTTTTAATTTTTTATTTAAATTCAATTTAATTAATATATACTCTATTATTAGTTTCAGAGGTAGAATTCAGTGATTCATCAGCTGCATACAACACTCAGTGCTCATTACTTCAAATGCCCTCCTTAATGCCCATCACTCAGGTAATGCCCATTCCCCATGCCCCCACATAGCAACCCTCCAGCAACCGTCAGTTTGTTCCCTATAGTTAAAAGTCTCTTATGGTTTGCCTCCCTCTTGGTCTTTCTCTTATTTTTCCTTCCCTTCCCCTATGTTCATCTGTTTTGTTTCTTAAATTCCACATATGAGTGAAATCATATGATATTTGTCTTTCTCTGACTGATTTATTTCGAAGTCAGCACACCACTGTTACTTCCTGCTTTTAACTCATTGGCCTTCCTGAATGTTAGGATCCATGTCTTTCATCAACTCTGGAAATGGCTCAGCCATAATCTATTAAAATGCTGCCTTTTCTAAAGTTCTATTTCATTTCTAACAGAGCTTTCAAACTCACCTTCTTATTTTTGATACTTTTTTATTTCCTATTTATACTTTGGATCCTTCTTTCTCTTTAAGCAAATTAAAGATTAAGCAGATTAAAATACTTATTTTATATCCTCTATTTGATAATTCCAATATCTTCAGTCTTTGCAGATATGTCTTCACAGAAAGTTTCTTCTTCAGATTCTTGCTTTTGGCTTACTTCTGCATGTTTTGTGATTTTCATTTGTGAGCTCATACCCACCCACAACATTTTTAGAATACATTTTTAAGGTAATGTATATTTTGGCCACAAATCTATGTGAGGACAGCCTTGTCATTAGTTCTCAGGGGAGACTCCCCCCACCCCTCCTCACCTTTAACACAAGGCCAAAGAAGCAAGCTAGAATTAATGGTCTTCCTCTATAGGGAAAGATATTTTTTTTTTAAAGATTTTATTTATTTATTTGACAGAGAGTGAGACAGCGAGAGAGGGAACACAAGCAAGGGGAGTGGGAGAGGGAGAAGCAGGCTTCCCGCAGAGCAGGGAGCCCGATGTGGGGCTCGATCCCAGGACCCTGAGATCATGACCTGAGCCGAAGGCAGTTGCTTAACCAACTGAGCCACACAGGCGTCCCGGGAAAGATATTTTTTTAGTTCACCCAATGAAGGTGTCATTTTTTAAAATTCCTGCTCTATTCAGATATCTTTGATCTGATCTCCCAGGTTATTGCTCTAGTCCCTATAACCTATTAAAACTTCAGTTCTAGGCTGCCAGGGATGGGCATATAGTCCTTAGAAACTTCTGTCCTGAGTACTCATGTTCCTCACTAAACTAGTGCTTTCTCATACCTTTTACTTTGTTGCCGGCCCTGCTATGCTTTACAATGACGATTTTTACATTTTATCTATCAATTTTGAAATATTTTATGCCAGGAATGTTTCTTTGAACATCTGGTCCACCATACTGCTGAATTAACCAGGACCTAAATTGGGAATTGGTTCATGTGGAAAAGTATAGGAAGCAGGAAGACCAGCTAAGAGGCTGATGTAATAGTTCAGGATAAAGATAAGAAGACCTGAATTAAAGAAAAGTGCAACAGAAGGTGAGAGAGGCAGCTGAGTAAAGAAAAATCTCTGAAGAGCTTTGGCAGGGTGTGGTACACAGAAGTTGGGTGAAAGAAGAGAATCAAGGGTAACTCCAAGGTTTCTAGCTCAGTATCTTAATTTGTCAGAGACACAACTTACAAAAAAGCATGTGAAGTATTCTCCAAAATGAACCTGAATGGGATCTAATTTGTTTTGAAATCCTGTTAATTTTTTTAAATGTGTTTATAGGCATGGAAAGAAGAACAAGATCGATTAGCAGAAGAAGAGCGCTTAAAGGAAGAAAAAAAAGCAGAAAAGAAGAGTAAGGAAACTGGTAAAAAGAAAGGCAAGGAAAAGGTAGAGAAAGAAGAGAGTAAGCCTTTGAAGAAAAAATCTATTTTGAAGGAGAAAACTAAAGAAGAACAAATGAGGATTCCAGAAATAGCAGAGGAGTCCCTCCAGCAACCAGAACCTGAGATCATTTATCCGGTAAAATCAGTGTTCTAAAAAGCTTCTTTGGGTTCTTACTAATTGTTTTGGGAGAAACACAGCTTCTGTGGAAACACAAGGTTCCCAGTCTTCACTGACATCACAGAAGGCCTTGGAGTTTTTTCTAGCATAGATGATCTCAGACCTGTACTCTACATTCTTATACCTAGGACTTTCTATGTAGCCAGTCACCAAGATGGGAATACCCTCAGGCCAGCTTGTCTTGAGTGCCATGAAACTAGGTTACTAAGGGCAGGAAAATGGAGATTTGACACAAAAGCATTCATTTAGGTTAATGTAAATAAAGCAACTGTGAAAGGTCAAAGTGAACACAAAGTTTGGCTATATTTGTCTCAGATGATAGGCCTTGCTGAGTAGGCACCCATGTATTTTGCTTGTAGGCTTTGGTAAAATCTTCCCTTTGCCAGTCTGTCCCTTAGGCAGTCTTATGAGGAAAACCTAATGGGAAAAAGATGGACAGAAATCTAACAGCCCTTGTCCTTTCTAGCTGCTACTCTAAGCCACTTCTCAAGCCTTAGCATGCATCACAATTACTTGGAGCTCTATCAGCAACACTTAGCAAAAAATGTCTTTACCATATGACTTCCTGAAGGATAAAGTGTCAAGAAAAAAGTACAAAGTGTCAATATTCAACAGTGTATCAGTTCACTTTAAACAGAATATTAATAGCCAGTGAAAGAGAAATTGATTTCTTCTCCCACTGCTTTTCAATAGTACAGTGATTTGATCTGCACTAGCTGTAAGGGTGCTCCAGTGAACAGATTTTAAAATCATGGACTCCTTTAATTCTGCCTGTCCTTATAATATCACAGGAGGTGCTAAAGGTAATATGGACACTGTGACAGACATTCATTTTGCAGAAATTAAGCTGATAGCAACTTTAACTGGCTCACACTGATGAGTTGATTTTTGTCAATTGCAGTTCCACACTCAAAGCCTGATGTTTTCCCTTCTAGTTTCGTGGATATAATATGGGAGATATACCCATCCAAATCTCAGGAACAAATTCTTATCTGTATCCTTCGGATGGAGGGCAGATTGAAGTAGAGAAAACAACATTTGAAAAAGGTACATTTTGAATGCAGCTGGTTAATAGCTTGGAAGATACTAACCCATTTCAGATCAACTTGGGGCCTTGTACCCTTGGGTATGATAGGTGAGAGTGGTAATGTGCCCACTTTTGTTTATTGTACACCACAGTCAGCATTTCCAGACCTCACATGCTTCTGTTATAATTGACCGCAGGGCACAAGCCAGCTGAGAGTTTACCTGGGACACACTCTTATGAACATTCTAGTTGTTAAAATCTTAAAATATTTCTATACGATTTGGAGATATTATAATAGTAACCACAATAAGCAAATAATTAATTAGTAATATTAATTACAGCACATAGTGTTATCTCAGAAACCAAGCACATACTGTGAGTTGAGAACAAATTTCTAGTTTGGGCTCTGGAGCATAGAGCTTGGGGTTCTGCTGCCAAGGTCCAGTTATTTTTGTTACAGAGAAGTTGCTTTTGGATTCAGAAGTCTTTGAGTGGGAGAGGAGCCTTAGGGATGCAGTGAGGAGGACCTAGTCTGGAAAACCTCTAAAGGAAATGTATAACTCTTCCCAAGAAGCAGATTTAGCAGGGCCTATCTTTTTACTGTGCTTTAAAGATCTCTCAGGTGGATTTGAGAACCTGGGCTTTATTTGATAGCTTATTGTCTCTGAGAGCTGTGAGGTGGTCAGTGTGGCGGGAATTTGAGCAGGGCCCTATTTAATGTCCACAAGGTTATGTACCCCAGCAAGAAGCAACACAGGCTCCTCCTACCCCCACACTCTGCCTGACATCCTACCTCTCTCTCTCTCGATCCCTCTCTCTTTTCTTCTTTCTTTCTTGTCATCTAATAACTATCAATTTAATAAGGAAGTCATTGCAAAAGTTAGATGCTGTTCCCTATGTGAAATCATGGCTCAAGTGGAAGCACCATTAGGTAGTAACTGCCACATCAAACAAAAGGTCACATCAATAATTTTTAAATAAAAAGGCCTGAAAGTCATTCAAATTATTTAAACAATGGTTGGTGGTGCAACTTACATCAAATGTCAGACCATTTTATTATATAAGGTTTGTTTATTTAAAACATGACAGGGATTGTTATTAATGTATAGGTATACATATTTATTTATATTATATGTTTTCATATTTGATATTTTTAATATCATCCTTGGGTATAGGGTACAATTAATAGTAATTAAAAATGGAGCTCAGAATCACATAATTGAGAAAACTACTGGACTCAAGTTTTATAATGCTATGTTCTATTTTCCATGACTATTCCTTGCACTTATCGAAATTTATATATGCACACGTTTATTTGTTTCAGGTGAGTCACAGTAAGTGCAGTATTTTCATCCTAATCCTATCAATTTTTGACAGAAGATAGCTCAATCAAAGTTGAGAAGAATAAGCTGAATAAAAAAAGAGAAAAGCTGAGAAAGGAGACAAAAAATGAGTCAGAACACTAGAAGAGGGAATGTGCCATTTGGAAAATTCTGATTTGCTGCTAACAATAACAACTACTATAATTAACATTGATGTAATTCTTTAAAAGCTGTAAAAACCCTTTTGCATCAACTAACTCGTGTTATTAATCATCAAGTTGAGTATAGGTGTACATCAGCCTCAACCAGTGTGTTTTCTCTTCTGTAATTTGATTAGAAAGTCTGCAAACATCTCCCTGATCTACCTGCCATTTATTTCTGGGATTCCACCATCACTTTATTCCTTTAGGCATCTTTTTGTAAAATAGTGATGTCCATAAATGTTTCCATGCCCTTACTTACATTCTATGCTGCATTATTTAGATGTCTTGTAGAGGACCTTAATGGGGCAGCAGCAGCAGCCCATCTTCTGTCCCATGATTTTCTCCAGGGCCAACTTTTATCAAGGTGACAGTGAAAAAGGACAAGCACACTTTTATAATTCATTTAAAAGACCCTAAGAAAATTGTGAAAAAGGAAAAAAAAGAGGAGAATTGTTCTTCAGAAGATGAGAAAGAAAAAAGAGAGGAAGAGCAAAATCTTGAAACAGGTAAGCAGCTGCATCTCTGTGTCAGTGGAGGTTAATATTTCAGCAATGTGTCAAACCCATCCATCTGACAGCAACACACAGGCATCAGTTCCACTTAGCAACTAGGGTCATTTTTCCAGATGGTAAGGAAAGTGTTTTGCCATTCTGCTTATATACATTTTCCCTAAGGTAACGTGTACCTACATTGTATACACAGCACATGTATAGTGGACTGCTAACTTGGTTTTGCCCTCTCTGGATGCCCAGCTCTTGATTCCAGTTGTCATACAGAGTCTGTAGCTGGCTACATTTAC
Organism: Neomonachus schauinslandi; assembly: GCF_002201575.2. Taxonomy (NCBI): domain Eukaryota; kingdom Metazoa; phylum Chordata; class Mammalia; order Carnivora; family Phocidae; genus Neomonachus; species Neomonachus schauinslandi. Next base: position 98,187,971 of record NC_058406.1, on the reverse strand, counting down.
GTAGCAACATTGTGTTTGCAATGTTCATTCTGGCCCGAATTTTGTTTTATACAACTTGCATCAAGTGCAGTCTCTAGCACTCAGGTCTGCATTAATTGATTTCTACTGAAGTTTTAACTTTTCTCCAATATTCACTACAAATGCTGGGGTTTCCTTCTGTGCTCTATCACTTAGTTCTCCCCATGCTTTCAAATTTCTTAGGTTGCAAGGACAAGAGAAAAATCCTACATTTAGTCTTGATAGTCTCTACCTCCTAGTAGATGAGAACTCCAGGTGGATGTCCATTGATTATACACCATGAAACTTCCTGATAACACTATTTAACAACTCCAGGAAATACCACCTGGAGAAACAATGCTCTCTGCCCAATGTGACATGGGTTATACCTGCAAAAGGAGAAGAGTTAATTAATAAGATGTTTTAAACTCAAATTAGTAATAAGATAAATAACTAAATCTTACTAATAAATTCAGTTATGGCCCCAGTATTTTCCAAACTCAAGAGCACAGTGTTTGACAAGCTTGAATGTACCCAAGAACTTAAAACAGAAATTTTTAAGTTACTTTTCTTTGTTTTGTTTGATAAAAGAATATGTGGTTTATTATAAAAAATTAGGAAATATAAGAATATTTAAAGAAGATGACAGTTGCCCTAATTCTACCACCCCAGCAGTAGCCTCTATTGTAGTGTATTTCTTACTTTATCATCATGAACATTTTCCTATTCATTAAATATTCTTTGAAAACAAAGTTTTCTAATGATTTCATAATAATTCATTGGTACATACATACATATCAATAATTTAATTAATCATATCCATGTTTTTATCTATGTGATTTCCACTTTTCACTGTTTTGCTTACATTTCTTTTTAATAAAATGGAAATGTCCTTAATTTGAATTTGTCTTTTAGAAAAATCAGATGCAGATAATAAAGCTGTCAGCAAGTTTGGATCTTTTTCTGCCACCTTAGAAAATGGGATCTGCCTCTCAATAAGTTACTATGGACCAAGTGGAATGGCCCCAGGTAAAATAAGCACAACAGCAAGGCTAACTGTCCCATGACCAAGGGCATCTGCCCATCCTCAATATGCTCACGTGTTGATAAACACATTTTGATTTAATGCCCCTCTTTTCCTGGAAGGTGGGAATATATGTGTGAGTGTGTACATACATGTGTGTGTTTACATATATGTACATATATAATCACTTATACATAGAAAATAACAGTGCTTTGACATTTGAAACAGAATTTATCATATATATCATTTTACATATAATCACATATACATATAAAATTATATATATTTCAGTTATCCTTGTTAACTAGCAAATAAGTCTGTTAGTTGGTGCCCAAAAAAAGCATGATTTCTCAAGGAATTCTCTTGGTTTTCCAGATAATGGTATTTTTATGAATCCTATGATTGTGGAACTGCTCAGTGTGCTTCAGAACTTAACAGTCTTAAAGGAGCCATTCACTGGACATCTTGAAGGATATCTTTACCCCACATTTAATGAACAAATTCTCCAACTGGAAGCTATTTCATTACAAACCACAAAATAATATGTCATTTAACCAAGAGCCAATTAGGAAATTTTGTGGGTTCCCATGCATTTTACAGGGATATAAGCACACACATTTAAAAAAAAAGCTTTAGGGTGCCTGGGTGGCTCAGTCGGTTAAGCGACTGCCTTCGGCTGGGGTCATGATCCTGGAGTCCCGGGATCGAGTCCCACATTGGGCTCCCTGCTCAGCGGGGAGTCTGCTTCTCCCTCTGACCCTCCCCCTCTCATGCTCTCTCTCTCTATATCTCATTCTCTCTCTTAAATAAATAAATAAGATCTTTAAAAAAAATAGCTTTACAAAATCAAATATAATCTCTATGCTATATAGCCTTCAAACTATGTGTAGATCATGGTGCTCCAATAGTCTGCCTTACTATGTAGCTCCTTTTCTGCAGAAACATCATTCCATTGGGTCATTATAATCTTTTTCTTACTTTGTGCAAAACATTGTAGTACTCTAGTGAGTTAGAGAGCCCATTGGATTTGCTAGTATTTTTGCTTTATTTGAGGTTTTGTCTTTTGATTTTATATTTGTTTTTTTCTAAGCCAGCACTTGAAGTCATTCTCTGCCCAACAAATTATGTGTTAAATCCATTATCACACACATTCACTAAAAAAATCCTATCCCTTCTGAACATAGCTTATCATGATTTCAGATTAAGATGTTTACACTCTACTCTCTATCAACTATATTGCTGCTATTTCCTCAGTGATTTCCTTATTCTTGATTTAATCCTTAAGCTATTACACAATTATTCCATTTAAAACAAATGTTCCTAATTTCACATTTATAAGTACTGCATTTGAAAATATTTATAATGTGAAAGAAATAGAAAGGCATTCCAATGCTTATGATTGGAAGAACAACTGTTGTTAAAATGTCTATACTACTTAAAGCAATCTACACATTTAAGGCAATCCCTATCAAAATACCTAAAGCATTTTCACACAGCTAGCACAAACAATCCTAAAATTTGTATGGAACCACAAAAGACCCCAAATAGCCAAAGCAATCTTGAAAAGAACAGCAAAGCTGGAGGCATCACAATTCCGGACTTCAAGTTATATTACAAAGCTGTAGCCATCAAGACAGTATGGTACTGGCACAAAAAAATAGACACATATATCAATGGAACAGAATAGAAAACTAAGATATGGATGCACAACTATTCTTAGACAATGCAGGAAAGACTATCCAATGGGAAAAAGACAGTCTTTTCAACAAATGGTGCTGGGAAAACTGGACAGCAACATGCAAAAGAATGAAAATCAACCCCTTTCTTACACCATACACAAAAATAAATTCAAAATGAGTGAAATACCTAAATGTGAGACAGAAAACTATCAAAATCCTAGAGAAGAACTCAGGCAGAAACATCTTCAACATCAGCCGTAGCAACTTCTTACTAGACACGTCTCCAGAGGCAACGGAAACAAAAGTAAAAATGAACTATTGGGACTTCATCAAGATAAAAAGCTTTTGCACAGCAGAGGAAATGATCAACAAAACTACAAGGCAACTGACAGAAGGGGAGAAGATATTTGCAAATGACATATCTGATAAAGGGCTAGTATCCAAAATCTATAAAGAACTTATCAAACTCAACACCCAAAAAACAAATAATCCAGTTAAGAAATGGGCAGGAGACATGAATAGACATTTTTCCAAAGAAGACGTTCAGATGGCTAAAAGATACATGAAAAGATGCTCAACGTCACTCATCATCAGGGAAAAACAAGTCAAAACTACAATGAGATGTCACCTCACACCTGTCAGAATGGCTGAAATTAATAGCGGAGAAAACAACAGATGCTGGTGAGGATGCAGAGATAGGGGAACCCTCTTACACTGTTGGTGGGAATCCAAACTGGTGCAGCCACTCTGGAAAACAGTATGGAGGTTCCTCAAAAAGTTAAAAATAGAATTACCCTATGATCCAGCAATTTATCAGGTATTTACCCAAAGAATACTAAACCACTAATTTGGAAAGATATAAACAACCATATGCTTATTGCAGCATTATTTACAATAGCCAAATTATGGAAGCAGCTCAAGTGTCCATCAATAGAAGAATGAATAAAGAAGATGAGATATATATATATATATATTTGTTTGATATATATTTATTTGATTTATTTTTGTTTTAAATGGAATAATTGCATAATAACATAAAAATAAAAAGAATGAAGTCTCACCATTTGCAGCAACATGAATGGAGCTAGAGAGTATAATGCTAAGTAAAATAAATCAGTTGGAGAAAAATACCATGATTTCACTCATATGTGGAATTTAAGAAACAAAACAGATGAACATAGGGGAAAATAAAAAGAGGCAAACCATAAAACACACTCTTAACTATAGAGAGCAAACTGAGGGTTGCTAGAGGGGAGGTGGGCAGGAGGGTGGGCTAAATGGGTGATAGGGATTAAGGAGGGCACTTGTGATGAGCACTGGGTGTTACTGGTAACTGATGAATCACTAAATTCTACTCCTGAAACTAGTATTATATTATATGTTAGCTGAAATTTAAATAAAAACTTGAAACAAAAATAAGTAAGTTAATAAATAAATACTTGGTGAAATAAATAAATTAAATTAAAGGCATCCACATTGGCAAAGATAAGTAAAATTTTCACTATTTGCAGATGAGATGATACTCTACACAGAAAACACAAAAGACCACCAAAAAATGGTTAGAACTAATAAATGAATTCAGTAATGTCACAGGATACAAAAGCAATGTAGAGAAATCTGTTGCATTTCTATACACTAATGATGAATCAGCAGAAAGAGAAATCAAGGAATCGGTCCCATGTACGATTGCACCAAAAACCATAAGATAGCTAGGAATGTGTATAGCAGCATTATCAACAATGGCCAAATTGTTCTGCCTGTTCTCCTCTAGGATTTTGATGGATTCCTGTCTCACATTGAGGTCTGTCATCCATTTTGAGTTTCCTGAGTACAGAACATTTGTCTTTTTGGTGAGGTTTATTCCTAGGTATCTTATAGTTTTGGGTGCAATTGTAAATGGGATCGACTCCTTAATTTCTCTTTTTTTTGGTCTCGTTTGTGTATAGAAATGCAACTGATTTCTGTGCATTGAATTTATATCCTTCCACTTTGCTGAATTCCTGTATGAGTTCTAGCAATTTTGGGGTGGAGTCTTTTGGGTTTTCCACAGAGTATCATGTCGTCTGCAGAGAGTGAGAGTTTGACTTCTTCTTTGCTGATTTGGATGCCTTTTATTACTTTTTGTTGTCTGATTGCAGAGGCTAGGACATCTAGTGCTATGTTGAACAGCAATGGTGAGAGTGGGCATCCCTGTTGGGTTCCTGAGCTTAGGGGAAAAGCTCTCAGTTTTTCCCCATTGAGAATGGTATTCACTGTGGGCTTTTCATAGATGGCTTTTATGATATTGAGGTATGTACTCTCTATCCCTACATTATGAAGAGTTTTAATGAAGAAAGAATGCTGTACTTTGTCAAATGCTTTTTCTGCATCTATTGAGAGGATCATATGCTTCTTGTCCTTTCTTTATTTCTGTAGTGTATCACATTGATTGATTTGCAGATGTTGAACCACCTTTGCAGCCCAGGAATAAATCCTACTTGGTCATGGTGAATAATCCTTTTCATGTACTGTTGGATCCTATTAGCTAGTATCTTGGTGAGAATTTTGACATCCATGTTCATCAGGGATATTGGTCTGTAATTCTCCTTTTTGGTGGGGTCTTTGTCTGGTTTTGGGATCAAGGTAATGCTGGCCTCAGAGAACGAGTTCTCTGTCTGTTCAGGTTTTCTATTTCTTCCTGTTTCAGTTTTGGTAGTTTATATGTCTCCAGGGATGCATCCATTTCTTCCAGATTGCCTAATTTGTTGGCATATATTTACTCATAATACGTTGTCATAATTGTTTGTATTTCTGTGGTGTTTGTTGTGATCTCTCCTCTTTCATACATGATTTTATTAATTTGGGTCCTTTCTCTTTTTCTTTTTGATAAGTCTGGCCAGGGTTTTATCTATCTTATCAATCCTTTCAAAGAACCATTTCCTAGTTTCATTGATCTGTTCTACTGTTCTTTTGGATTCTATTTCATTGATTTCTGCTCTGATCTTTATTATTTCTCATACCCTGCTGGGTTTAGGCTTTATTTGTTTTTCTTTCTCCAGGTCCTTTAGATGTAACATGAGGTTGTGTATTTGAGACCTTTCTTGTTTCTTGAAAAAGGCTTGTATTGCTATGTATTTCCTTCTTAGGACCACCTCTGCTGCATCCCAAAGATTTTGAACAGTTGTGTTTTCATTTTCATGAATTTTTTAAATTTTATTTTATTATGTTATGTTAGTCACCATACAATACATCATTAATTTTTGATGTAGTGATCCATGATTCATTGTTTTCATATAACACCCAGTGCTCCATGCAGTATGTGTCCTCCTTAATACACATCACCAGGCTAACCCATCCCCCCACACCCCTCTCCTCTAAAACCCTCAGTTTGTTTCTCAGAGTCCATAGTCTCTCATGGTTCATCTCTCCCTCCGATTTCCCCTCCTTCATTTTTCCCTTCTTTCTCCTGATGTCCTCCATGCTATTCCTTATGTTCCACAAATAAGTGAAACCATATGATAATTTACTTTCTCTTCTTGACTTATTTCACTTAGCATAATCTTCTCCAGTCCCATCCATGTGGATGTAAAAGTTGGGTATTCATCCTTTCTGATGGCTGAGTAATATTCCATTGTATATATGGACCAAATAATCCTAAAATTTGTATGGAATCAGAAAAGACCCCGAATCACCAAGGGAATGTTGAAAAAGAAAAACAAAGCTGGGGGCATCACGTTGCCCGATTTCAAGCTATATTACAAAGCTGTGATCACCAAGACAGCATGGTACTGGCACAAAAACAGACATATAGACCAATGGAACAGAATAGAGAACCCAGATATGGACCCTCAACTCTATGGTCAAATAATCTTTGACAAAGCAGGAAAAAATATGCAATGGAAAAAAGTCTCTTCAACAAATGGTGCTGGGAAAATTGGACAGCCACATGCAGAAGAATGAAACTCGGCCATTCTCTAACACCATACACAAAGATAAACTCAAAATGGATGAAAGACCTCAATGTGAGACAGGAATCCATCAAAATCCTAGAGGAGAACATCTGCAGTAACCTCTTCGACATCGGGCACAGCAACTTCTTTTAAGATACATCTCCAAAGGCTAGTGAAACAAAAGCAAAAATGAACTTTTGGGACTTCATCAAGATAAAAAGCTTCTGCATAGCAAAGGAAACAGTCAACAAAACAAAGAGGCAACCCACAGAATGGGAGAAGATATTTGCAAATGACACTACAGATCAAGGGCTGGTATCCAAGATCTATAAAGAACTCAAACTCAACACCCAAAAAACAAATAAGTCAAAAAATGGGCAGAAGACATGAACAGACACTTCTCCAAAGAAGACATACAAATCGCTAACAGACACATGAAAAATGTTCATCATCATTAGCCATCAGGGAAATTCAAATAAAAACCACACTGAGATGCCACCTTACACCAGTTAGAATGGCAAAAATTGACAAGGCAAGAAACAACAAATGTTGGAGAGGTTGTGGAGAAAGGGGAACCCTCTTACACTGTTGGTGGGAATGCAAGTTGGTACAGCCACTTTGGAAAACAGTGTGGAGTTTCCTCAAAAATCTAAAAATAGAGCTACCCTATGACCCAGCAATTGCACTCCTGGGTATTTACCCCAAAGACACAGATATAGTGAAAAGAAGGGCCATATGCACCCCAATGTTCATAGCAGCAATGTCCACAATAGCCAAACTGTGGAAAGAGCCCAAGATGCCCTTCAACAGATGAATGGATGAAGAAGATGTTTTCATGAATTTTTAAAATTCTTCTTTAATGTCCTGGTTAATCCATTCATTATTTAGGATGAAGTAGGATGCTCTTTAACTTCCAAGTATTTGAGTTCCTTCCAAATTTCCTCTTGTGCTTAAGTTCCAGTTTCAAAGCACTGTGGTCCCAAAATATTCAGAGAATGATTCCAATCTTTTGGTACCAGTTGAGACCTGATTTGTGACCCAGTGTGTGACCTATTCTGGAGAATGTTCTATGGTCACTCGAAAAGAATGTTTATTCTGTTGCTTTAGGATGGAATGTTCTGAATGTATCTGTCAAGTCCATTTGGTCCAGTGTGTTATTCAAAGCCCTTTTTCCTTGTTGATCTTCTGCTTAGATGATCTGTCCATTGCAGTGAGTGTGGTGTTAAAGTCCTCTACTATTATTGTATTATTATCGATATGTTTCTTTAATTTTGTTATTAATTGGCTTATATAATTGGCTGCTCCCATGTTAGGGGCATAAATACTTACAATTGTTAGATCTTGTTGTATAGACTTTTAAATTATGATATAGTGTCCTTCCTCATCTCTTATTACAGTCTTTGGTTTGAAATCTAATTTGTCTAATATAAGGATTGCCACCCAGCTTTCCTTTGATGTCCATTAGCATGATAAGTTTTTTCCACCCCCACACTTTAAATCTGAGGTTTCTTTGAGCCTAAAATGAGTCTCTTGCAGGCAACATATGGATGGGCCTTGCTCTTTTATCCAATCTGATACCCTGTATCTTTTTATTGGGGCATGTAGGCCATTTACATTCAGAATAACTATTGGAAGATATGAATTTAGTGCCATTGTATTACTTGAAAAGGAACTGTTACTGTATATTGTCTCTGTTCCTTTCTGGTTATGTTACTTTTGGGGTCTTTCTTTGTTTAGAGGATCTCCTTTAATATTTCTTGTAGGGCGGTTTGGTGATCACAAATTCTTTTAGTTTCTGTTTGTCCTGGAAGATTTTTCAGTCTTTCTATTTTGAATGACATACTAGCTGAATAAAGTATTCTTGGCTGCATATTTTCTTATTTATTACCCTGAATATATCATGCCAGTTCTTTCTGGCCTGCCAGGTCTCCATGGATAGGTCTGCTGCCAATCTAATGTTTCTACCCTTGTAGGTTATAGACCTCTTGTCATGAGCTGCTTTCAGGATTTTCTTTGTCTCTGAGATTGGTATCTTTTGGGGTGTTGATTTATTTTTATTGATTTTGTGGGGGGTTCTCTGTGCCTCTATGTGGATTTTGATGCCTGTTTCTTTTCCCAGCTTAGGGAAGTTTCCCACTATAATTTGCTCTAATATACCTTCTTCCCCCCCTCTCTTTCCTCTTCTTCTGGGATCCCAGTTATTCTAATATTGTTCTGCTTTATGATATGTTATCTCTTGAATTATCCCCTTGTGATCCAGTAGTTGTTTATCTCTCTTTTTCTCAGTTTTTTTTTTTATTCTCCATCATTTGGTCTTCTATCACTAATTCTCTCTTCTGCCTCATTTATCCTAGCAGTTAGAGCCTCCATTTTTTATTGTGTATCATTAATAGCCTTTTTAATTCAACTTGGTTAGATTTTAGTTCTTTTATTTCTCCAGAAAGGGATTCTTTAGTGTCTTATATGCTTTTTTCAGGCCCAGCTAGTATCTTTATAATTGTTATCCTGAACTCTAGTTCCAACATCTTACTTATGTTCATACTGTTTAGGTCCCTGGCAATTAGTACTGCCTCTTGTTCTCTTTTTTGAGGTGAGTTTTTCTGTCTTGTCATTCTGTCCAGAAAAGAATAGGTGAACAAGAGAACAAAATATTAAAATGGCAACAATGATCCATCTATTCCAGAGAAATATACACTAAACAAATCAGAAGAGACCAGAAACTGGGAGGGAAAAAAGAGAGAGAGAGAAAAGAGAGAATATAATCAGACAGGCAAGCAGAATAGAGCAATACAATGGATTCTGCGTGTATTTTGGTCTGTGTTTTAGAGAACTAGATCCCAAAATTGTAAAGAAAGGAAAACTTACGCATGTACAAAAATAAAATTAAATACAATGAAAAGATAGAATGTAATTGTAAAAATGGAAATGAAAAGATAAGAAAAAGCAAAAGCAAAAAAAAAAAAAACCCAAAACAACAAAAAGGGATATAAACAGAGAGGTGAACAGAACATAACAATACACTATCTCCTGAGTGTATTTTGGTCAGTTTGTTAGAAGAAACTACATCTCAAAATTGTAAAGAAAGAAAAACTTATATATACAAAAATAAAATTAAATACATTGAAAGGATAGAATGTAACTGTAAAGACGAAAATTAAAAAAGATTTTAAAAAGGAGTTGATAAAATAAGAAATTGGTTGAAAAAGGAAAGGAAAAAAATATAAATTAATTAATTAATTAAAGTGGAAAGACTAAAGAATCATCGGGAAAAGCCATGAATTCTATGTATGTGCTGTATTCTCCTATCACTGGAGTTTTGCAGTTCTCATTGATTGGTACACTTGGTCTTGGCTGAATGTTCTTGCTCATTTTCTGGGGGAGGGGCCTGTTGCATTGATTCTCAAGTGTATTTGCCGTGGGGTGGAATTGTACCGCCCTTGCCAGGGGGCCAAGCTAAGTAATCTGCTCTGGTTTGTTCTATATGGTTTTTGTTCCCTGAAGGCTTTCTGCGCAGCTTTAGAGGATGAGAATGATAATGGTGGCCTCCCAGTCTCTACATCTTGGTTACCCTATTCTTTTTGTGCCTTTTAGTTCCTCGAATGTTTTCTTTTATCTCTGGCCATTTTCTCATGCTTTGTAACTTGCTCAGAACACTTCCTCCTGCTGGGTGCACCACCACTTGCAACAGTTAAACTTCCTCCCATCTTTCAAGGTCACAGCTTATAGGTTACTTGCTCTGAGAAAGACTTCACAGACAAAGTGTCAGTAGCATGTGAACTGGGTCTTTGGAAGTGAGTGGGAATTGCATAAGCAAAGAATCAAAGGAAGGGAATTCTAAATACCAAGAATAGTGTGTGCAAAAGCTCAATAACATAAAAGCATGACTTGTTTATGGAAAGGCAAATTGTGCAGTATAGCCAAAGTATGAGTTTTATGGAGGCATTTTGTGTTAGATGTCCTTATTCTGGGTTCCCATGGAGCACTATATTTCCTCTATCAGGGACTTAACACATGACATTGTACCTAAGGGTTTTTTCATTTGATCTACCCATTACAAGTTCCTTGTAGTCTCCTTCATCATTGGTTACCCAATTCATAGTACATAGTAGTAGGTACTCAATAAATATTTATTGAATGAGTAGATGGAGGGGGATGAGAGGGAGGCATTTCCAGCTGCCTATAACTGGATGCCATTCACTTATTTATATACTGTACTTCTTATGGGTCAGGAATCTTGCTGGCACTGAGCCACAATGATGACTAAAACCATGGTACATCTACTCAAAAAACTCATTGTCTAGGGGCACCTGGGTGGCTCAGTCATTTGAGTATCTGACCCTTGATTTCAGCTCAGGTCACGATCTCCAGGTTTTGAAATCAAGCTCCACATTGGGCACACATTCAGTGAGGAGTCTGCTTGGGATTCTTTCTCTCCCTCTCCCTCTGCCTCTTCTCTCCTCCTGTCTTCTCTCTCTCAAATAAATAAATAAATCTTTTTAAAAAAACTCATTGTCTAATGGGAAAAGAATAAATAGAGAAATAACTGCCAAAGTGCTAGAAATTATATATAAACATAGTACTGGGGACAGCTAGAAAATACTTCAGAGAGAAAGTATAATATCTGAGGTGGGATTTTAGAGATGAATGGGAACTATCCAGACAAAGCAACAAGGAAAGGGAATTCTAGACAGTAAGAATCATTTGTGTATAAACATAAAATTGTGTAAAAGCATAGCATCTTTATAGAAAGGTGAAAAGTTGAGTATAGCTGGAGTGGTGGGATGTCTGCACTGAATGCCCTATAAGATCAATGAGCATCAAAGATGTTTAAGTAAAGGATGGGAAGTGACATGATTGGATTTTATATTAGGAATATAATTTTAGTGATAGTTTGGAAAGTACACTGAAGTGGTGGTATTGGAGGTCCCATACCAGTTTGGAAACTTGCTGCAGAAAATCAAATAAGAGATCAATGAGAATATGAGGTAAGTTAGGAATAGATAGGAGTGGCATCATTCAAGAGAAATTTCTGATGGCTTGGTGACTAGTTGGATGTATGAGATCAGTCAAAAAGAGAAGATACAAATACCTCACTGTCTAACTTGAGAAATGAGATGCTTGATTGGTCATTAAATGAGATTAAGTATATAGGAGGCTTTCCTTTCCTAGGAGAAGAGAGACTTACTGAGTTTGAAATGTCTCCAGTACCACAACCAGAGGGAGATATCTAAAGGCAGTCAGAAATATTAATCTGATGATGAGAAGAAAGGTCATGCCTTATGATGTAAATTTTGGAGTCATCAGCATGTAGATGACAGTTAGACCCCCAGTAGTGAGTGAGATACTCAGATCTACTATATATAATAAAGGTGTTCATTCCTGGCTGTGTATCACAATCACGTGTGTTTTTTCACAAATATAAATGCCTGTGCCTCATCCCTAGGGAGTGTGATTCAATGGGTCATGATAGGGGCCTGAGCTTTTTATAAAAAATTCAATGAGTAATTATTATGAGCAGCCAGAGTTGAGAACATCTGTGCGTAAGCATAAAGAGCACATACTGCATGGAGCACTGGTTGTAATAAGAAAACAATGAAGCATGGATCACTACATCAAAAACTAATGATGTATTGTATGGTGACTAACATAATAAAATAAAAATTTTTTAAAAAGCATAAATGGAAAACCCCTGGAATCTAATGACACTTAAGAACTCACAAAAAAGGAAGAACCAGTAAAGGAGACAGAAAAAAATTGTTCAGAGAAGGAAGAGGAAATCCAGGTGGAGTATTATCCTGGAACCCAGAGGAGAATAGAATTCTTTTAAGATGCCAGTGATGTTCAGAAGATTGTGACATAATTCCTTCAGAGATCAGCTTGCCTTTGAGAATTCTGACAATCCTTTTAGACCCAGAATAAAATCAATCTTTTACAACTTCTAAAACTTCTTTTTATCATCTCAACTAGAAAAACCTCGTTTCTGAATTTCCTTGTTTGTATCCCTTATTATTTTCCTATTTAATATGTCCTTGTATTAAAGCTATTTGAGTATAACTCTCATTAGACTATTTTGGCTTCATAAGGTCTTTTTATATATATTTTGTCATTATTGCTCACTGCTCCAAACATGTTGCATGTAAGAACCTCTCAATAAATATTTCTCAAATAGATGGTTATCTTTAGGAGTTCACAATCTAGATGGGAAGGCAAGAACAAGTGAAATAATGACTCAATCAAATATATCAAAATATTAAGTACCTCAGATTTTTTAACTACAATTCTGATTTTTAAATCAACCACATTACCCCTGAAATCTATCCAACTGAAAAATCATGTTCAGCAAGGGTAAAAATTGTTGCCAACTGGTATAAATGCATGGCAACGTGTTTGCGATGCAAACATTTATCTATTTATTTAACAAACATGTAAAATATGAATGTCCAATTTACTTGTTTTCTCCTTTCTTCTTGTTATAGAGGATAAGGATCCTAATTTGGAAACAATGTTGAGTATCCCATCAGCACTTACTACAACAGTAGTTCCTCTTATAGTGACTGTTCCTCAAGGCAGAGTGAAAGGAAAAACAAAAGGCAAAGAAAAACCCAAAGAATCTCTTAAAGAAGAGGAAAACCCAAAAGAGGAAGAGAAAAAGGTACAAGGATTTTCCATGGATTCCTAAACCCTACTCCCTCAATTTTAACGTTTTTAAAATCACGAGTTACGCCAACAGTGTTATTTCAGCACATGTATGTTAATGTGCAGATGCATTAACATTCCTCGAAGTTTCCATTTTGAATGAACAAGAAGAGATTTGCACACAGGAGTTGGATCCCTACACCAGGAGACATACTGTCATATACAAATGGACTCAGGTCTTTCTTTCTAAACTCAGAATGAAGAGTTCATCCTTTTTTCCAGTCTGGGTCTTGGGTATTCTTTGCTTTTGGTTGGTTAAGTTCCTACCAATCTCTAAATACTTTATTTAGTTTCATTAGATAAACAACAACTGAAAGAGGAACACCTCTAATTAAATAGTGGCAACACTTCCATTTGGTAGACTTGGGCTTGGATATTGATGGGCTGAAGGACTGAAGGCCAGCCCGCTTCTGGCCAAAGAGCAGTTCACCCTCTGCTTCCCATGCCACCAAACGCAGACACACACACATACAGAGGCTTTGACTCCAGGCGTGTTCCTAATACAAGAATACAGATCACAAGAATACAGACAAGAAGGAAACCACTGATGAAATCTTGAAAATTTCCTAGGACAGCTGTACAGTTTGTACAATGTACAAATTCTCAACTTATTAGAAGAAAAAAAAACATGTTAAAAAATGATCAGAGATACTGATTTCAGACCTTGGCCCTTTAAACGTTAGGGTGTTTGTATGTCACTTGATCTCTGCATCATGTTTATTTAGCTGTACTAGATGACTTTTCTCAAGCCAGGACATTTGACCCTTATTAAGTAAAAATTTCACAGTGTTGAGCAGAATAACCCCAGATAATTCATTAATTTTACTGAAAGCAATTTGGTAGCAAACCCATCGGTTCTCCCACAATTTTTAAAAAGTGACAATAATAGAAGGTTGGAAGATAATTACTGGTTTTTTGTGTAATGATAAATTTGTCATGGCAGGTTCATGTCTTCGAACATTATTGTTCATTTTACAGGACTTCATAATTTTTTTCCTCTTAATTTTGCTTTGTGTTTTTATTCTTTTAAGATTTTATTTATTTATTTATTTGAGATAGAGTGAGAGAGAGAGAGAGCACAAGCAGGGGAGACAGCAGGCAGAGGGAGAAGCAGGCTTCCCACTGAGCAGGGAGCCCGACGCGGAGCTCGATCCCAGGACCCTGGGATCGTGACCTGAGCTGAAAGCAGATGCTTAACCAACTGAGCCACTCAGGCATCCTTGCTTTGTGTTTTCAATTGATTTTTGGCTAACTATTCAGATTTATTATTTGTTAGTAACAAAGGCAGAACAACCTAAATGATCAACAGTAGAAGACTAGTTAAAATAAACAGTAGAGGGCATCTGGGTGGCTCAGTTGGTTAAGCGACTGCCTTCGGCTCAGGTCATGATCCTGGAGTCCCTGGATCGAGTCCCGCGTCGGGCTCCCGGCTCGGCGAGGAGCCTGCTTCTCCCTCTGACCCTCCCCCCTCTCATGCTCCCTCTCTCTGTCTCATTCTCTCTCTCCAATAAATGAATAAAATCTTTAAAATAAATAAATAAATAAAATAAACAGTAGAAGACTAGTTAAAATAGGTGCAGCAACAGGGGATCTGCTGGAATGATTTCAGAGGCTAACAGAAGAGAGCCAACTGGAAAAACACATGATTATTATCATTTCAGTTTGGGGTTGGTTGGAAGTAATTAAATAACTTTCATTCTGGAGTACAAGTAACCAAACAAGGGATTCAGCATAGTTAGCATAAAATTAACTAGGATTTTTAAAGTAGACACACCCAAACTTCATTAGTTTATAAATAATCTTTTTACATCTTTTTAAATTGTTTTTACTCACTACAAAAGTAATGCATGCTTATTAGAGAAAAATAATGACACATTTCCTAGTAGTATAACATCCTTAACACCCAAACTTTAAAAGATATACCAAGCAGGTAGTGGGCATGTTGGTCAGCCCTTGCACCCACACTTGCATACAGAGGCATCTTTCAAGGCCTATTTTGAGTCCCAACTGCTCCATGATCCTTTCCTAATTATTCTCATTAATTTTGATATCTTCATTTTTGGGAGGAGAGATGTGCTAACCATTTGGTACTATAATTTAATTGTTTCAAAAGGCTGTGTGCCATTCTATGAGCAGAATATAAATTGCACAAAGGTAGAGACTCATGCATCTTTATAGGCTCCATTGCAGGGACCACTAGTCCTGGGCAAATCATATCTTAAGCACTCAGCAAGTGCTGGCTTAGTCACAATACATCAGTAGCTCATTTAGAAAATGACAAACAATTATTCATGTGTTAAATTATTTACAGGAAGAAGTAGAACCAGAACTTGTTTCACAAGAGACTCTTTATGTTCCTACCTTCCAAAACTTAAATGTGTCTTGCCCCAATGGACTCCTGGTGACCTTCACTGGGCAAGAGTCTACAGGTGAGTGTTAGCCAGCATGGAGCAGAGAGGGAGTGGGGCAAAAATCATGTAGAAAACAGTTAAATCACCATTGACAGTGTGTGTATTCTTCTACCAGTTAAGCATACTTGTTGATAACGAACAATAGGCTAATAATAATAATGACCGGCATTTTTTGAGCCCTCAGCACTAAGTACTTAATATACATGAAAATATACAACTATTATAAGCTAAGTTCTAATAATTCCATTTTACAAAATAAATTGAGGTTTCAGGAAGGAGGTTCATTAACTTTCCCAGGTCCCTCAGTTCGTAAGTGGCAGAGATTAAAGGTCATTCTTGGTCAGCGATGGCAAAGCCAGTATTCTTAACAACTGTTACGGGGTGGGACCCTATCTTCCTGGCTCTACAAAGGGCCAAGGTACATTAATTTGCTGGTCTGATCAAATCAAAGGACAGTGAGCATAAAGTAAGTGGAGGCAAATGCCGGTTAAGTGGTTGAAGGAAATCAGTTTGTTCCAGATATTAGGATGTAATTTTATAAAGTCTGTTATTTCTGTACATGGCCTCTAACTTATTAAGATGACTAAATAAGTATAAGTAGGACCTCTTTAATTAACATGATGTGGCATCTACATTAGTGACTGAATTTGAATATCATTTAAATGGAGGCCCACTATTGCAGTAGAATTAGCAGATGCAACAAAGCAAGCACTGGCCTGGGACTTGAGTTTTATATATGGCCCTTTCAGTTACCTTACTATCTCTGGACCATGTTTCTTCATCTGATAAATGTTTTGTTGTATCAGTAGATCCTGACCTTTATTCACAACCAAATATCCTCTTTATTATAATTCCTTTACATATACCATATTTGAAAAGAGTATCTATCAAAGAAAAAGAGTATACCTTTTGAAAACTAATTCAAGGTCATGTTTACTTGCCACCCAAATGAAAAGAAACTAAATGTTGCAGTTGATCTGGCTGGTCTCAATTTTGTTTTTCATTAGGCTTTGTCAATATGAAAAATAGACCATGAACCTTTGTTTCTATTTCCAAGGATTCCTAGTGGTCCAGGTTTTCCATGATGGGATTGACTGTGTAATGGCCAGTAAGGGTCTTCCAAAGTCAAAGTCAAAGATGTTATGAGTGTACTAACAGAGATATTTCTAGACAAGACCGATATTTGTTTGTTGGTTTGTTTGCTTGATCCTATAATCAAACCCCAGCTTAATATCTATTTCACCTGTTTTTTTAATTATTATTAGTTTCATTACCTACTCTGGGTCAGCTTTGGACAGAGGAAGGGAAGGTCACACAGTATAAGAAGAATGAGCTTTTCTGGGTGCCTGGGTGGCTCAGTCAGTTAAGCATCTGGCTTCAGCTCAGGTAGTGATCCCAGGGTCCTGGGATCGAGCCCCGCATCGGGCTCCCTGCTCTCCCTCTGCTGCTCCCCCTGCTTGTGCTCTCCCTCTCTCTCTCTCTGCCAAGTGAATAAATAAAAAATTAAAAAAAAAAAAGAATGAGCTTTCTTGGGTGACCTTGGACAGGTCATAACCCCTCTCCACCTGAATTTCTTCATTGATAAAATTGTGTCATATACTAAACAGGGTTGTTACAAGTATTAAATGCGAAAAGACTTTCTAATCTGGAGCATACTATTCTAGTGTTAGATTTGGAGGAGGTTGTTTGTTTTTTGGTCAGGGTAGCAGCTGTTGTTTTTACATGAGAAAATAGTTAAGCATAGAGACTAGTTCAAATCCAAGCCCTACCACTTACTGACTGCGTGACCTTGGAGAAGCTATAACCCTTTCAAGCCTCCATTTCTTCATCTGAGACTCTGGAAAGTGAGAGTGTCTCTCTTAAAGGGTTGTTGAGGTGGGCTGAATAAAACACATATACAAAGCATTTAACATATATAAACATCTCAGTAAATGCTTATTATGTTATTGTTACTAATACTTCTGTGACTTAGAGGGTATCATGAAGGGCCCTCATTCCAAAATATTTTTCGGTCAGCGTGATACAGTCATTGAAATCATTACGTGTTGATAAGCCCCTTTATAAGTTGAGAAGAGGAAAGTATTCAGTTAGCAAAAACTGAATAGTTTCTAGATGCCAGAAATTCTCAATAATAATATTTTCTTTTGAAGGAACTTATTAGGTGCTTTTCTCCTTGATTGCCAGCTAAGAATAGAACCCTGAGAAAGTCTGGATTTGGTTAGAGATGAGGGGATTATGTTTACTTTGAAAGATGATGAATGATTTAGGAAGGGCAAGCCTGAGGAACTTCCCCTGGCACTCCAGGCAACCAGGAGATCCCAGGAGAGCATTGTGCATGCAGGGGCAAGAGCTTACTCAAAGGCAGGAGAAAAGTACCAACAGGGAAAAAAGGAACATCTAAGACAGCAAAAATCTGCTTCCTTCCTAATTTTGCCAAGGATGTCCTGGAATTCATTAGAAGAATGGGTTATACATGGAGAAAGGTACCTATTAAGTACTTGTAGCTGACCGTATTTACTACACTTGACTATAACAAAGGTGGCAAAACACCAGTGCTCTGGGCCATCTGTCATGATATGAAAACTGCCCCATTATTCAGATGTAGACAGAAGAATGAAAAAAATTAAGCAAAAAGATAAAATGCCAGCTACACAGCATTGCCCAGTTCACAGGAAGGCTGTCTTTCTTTTCTTTTTTAAGATCAGAATGTTGCGGATGCGGAACCCACTTGGGACATTATGGTTCGGCAGAGCTACCTCCAGAAGGTGAAGCACTATGAATTCTACAAAACGGTGATGCCACCAGTGGATCAGGAGGCATCAAGAGTTATCACCAGGCAAGGCACAGTTGTGAAATACATGTTGGATGGATCCACACAGGTAACAGAATGTTAGATAAATACTACTCCTTCCTGCTGCAAAGTAAAATACAAACAAGCTGTGGGTAAAGAACAGTGTTACGGTAGGCAAAAGGGATAACTCATTTGAAAATGGAGAGACACTTAAAATGACAAACGGAGAATAGTATAGTCTTCTGTGCAATACAGGATACAAACAAACTTATTCTGTATATGATTCAAGACTGCAGACTAAACACAGTGTTTATCTCCTCCCCATCTCAAGGCACCTTAGAATAATTTAAAAAACACTTTTAAATAATAAATTCATAACAGTACTGGAAAACAACAAAATGTGCCATCAATGGATCAGAAGATTAGGAGAATTTCTAGAAAATGCAAGTCAGATGAGACCAGACTGCTGGAGAAACAAGAGCAAAGTTTAAAGCATGTACAAGAGAAAACCTGCTAACCTGGAGGTTGGGAACCAGAAGTCATAATATCCAGAAGCCATATGCCCTGTACTATCCCTCCCCAGTGATCACAGGGAAATTGCTTCTGTGATCAGAGGATACACCACCAAGAAGTGAAAAGGGATCCTCAAGGAGAACAATGACCATGCACCCAAGAATCATCAGGCTTAGAGAAAAACCAACTGCATGAAAGTAAATTACAGAATAATCAAAAAATTAAAGAAATAACATCTAAAAATAAGAATAAATTGTTAAACAAAAAACTTGAGAGTAAAAGTAACATAGGCAGAGACTTGAGAGTTAACAGTCTACAAAATAACAATAAAAAAAGTTGCTGTGGAAAAAAATAAAGAGTTCTTAGGTATTAAAAATGACTATTGTGTGTCAAATCACTGTGTTACAGTGATATGTGTATATATATATATATCACTCAGGTATATTATATATATGTATATATATGTATATATATAATATGCCTGAAACTAATATAATATTGTATGTCAATATACTTCAGTTAAAAACTTTAAAGGAGAAAAAAAAGAAGGAAAACAATTGTGAAAAATTAAGGTGAGAAAGTGGATTACGAGGGAGAGAAAAGTTAAAAGAGATGCGGAAAAGGGATCTGAAAAATATAATCTCCAGGAGAAGAAAATAGTGGGAGTGAAGGGGGAAAATAATGAAAGAAATGATCAAGGGAATTCTCCCAGAGTTAAAAAAACAAAAAACAAAAAACAACTTCGGATTAAACAGGACAACCAAGTGCCAAGCAGGATCGATACTAATTATCTTTAAAAGATCATCTAGATATGTCATAGTGCAATTTTGGAACTGCACAGATAGACAATCCCAAAACTTCCTAAAGGAAACCAGTTACCTACTATAGAATGAGAACTGGATGGACATTAGATTTCTCATTAGCAGCACTGGTGGGGGTTCTTGTCATGTTCATTGGTAGGTTATAGATACTGATCTGGATAGATGTATTGATGATACATATAGACACGACACATTCTAGAGATAGATGTTGATAGAGATGAAACATTTAAATATGTAATAAAATTTTAAATGTAGTCATTATATAAATTGAAAAAGAATGGGTAATTTTCTAGTTGCATAGAATGGAGAAAATAAAAATTAAACAAATAAATATAAAAAAATAAAAATTCAAGTCAATCCAATAAAAGACAAGAAATAAAAAGAAAAGAAACAAAATAGAAGGTAAATGGAAAACATTGAATATATTATCATGCTCATTATTAAGCTGTAGTCTCTGAGCTCCAAAGCCACCATCCTATAATATGCTTTGTGCTGAGTCTGGAGGTCTGCAAACAGCATTTTTCCTTTGGATTAATTTCAACCTCTACCAGTTTGATACACCCTGTTAAATGTTAACCAGCCTCTTTCTTGCTTCTGAGAATGTAAGAATTTCTGCTTTTCCTTCAGGTTCTCTTTGCAGATGGTGCTGTGAGCAGTAGTCCTGATTCAGGTCCTGTTTTTCCTCCTGTCGAAATGCCACCAAGCCCTCACAGCGGAGACTTGATGGACACAGTTTTTCAGCAAAAGTCAGAAACAGCACCATCTGAGATTGTCATTCCAAAGAAAGGTAATAATTGAAGCCTCTCAATTTATAATGTATTTAATAAATCTTATACTTCTCATCTTTTCTATGAATATGCTCATGTAAGTTCACATATATACATACGTATACATCTTAATTGAATCACAGCACTACACACTGTTTCATGAACTGCTTTTTTCTCTTAGTAATAAATAATGAACATATACTCTTACACAGCATTAGCTCTAATGCCTGGGCTACTGGTTTAGGGTTAGTTGAGCAGACCAATGATGTCAAGATTCTAACTAGGCATCTCTTTGGTTCTCTTGACCTTTTCCTCCAAGCTGCAAGCTGGGAGAAGGCCACACCAGCTCCAGGTGTGAGGTTCTCATATGATACCTCTCAAAGCAAAAAGCAAAGAGAGTGAATACAAGAACTTTCAAGTGTCTCTTTTTATCAGGGAGGAAAACATTTCCAGATTCCACCCCCTTCCCCCCCACCAGCAGACCTCCCCTTATATCCTATTGACTAGACCTGGCCAAGGACCTAGGCTGGGATAACAAGCATCTGACATTTTTGAATTTTTTTTAGGAGATGAGCACTATTATTAGGGAAAAATGAAGCTGGATAACTCTTGAGTAAGCAGTCAACCGTGCCTGCCATAATCTAATTTATGAATTTGTTCTCCTCAGAGATATTCTCGATTTACATCCCTACCTCCAATGCAGTATAAAAATATCTGCTTCCTCATACCCTTGCCAATGCTGGATTTCCTTATTCTTTTAATCTTATTCCATTTGATTTGATAGATAATAATCTTTTTATTATGTTATTTTGCATTTCTTTGTTATTGGGGAGGCTAAACATTTATCAATTTTTTTCTTTTTGTGATTTTTCTATTCACGTATTTTCTTAGTTTACTATTGGGATGTTCATTACTTTCATATTTATTTTTAAGAGATCTTTATATGTAGGAGATGTGTGTTTGTGTACCAGGCACAATTCTGAATACTTTAAAATATTAAATCAGCTAATCCTCATAACAACTCTGTGTGATATATATTTTAATAATTCCACTTTACAGATGAGGAAATGGAGACACAGAGAGGTGGAGTAACTTCCTCGAGGTCTCTCAGCTACTAAGTGGTAGAGCTGGGATTGGAGACTGGGCATCTGCGTTGCAAATTTTTCTCAATTTCTCATAGGACTTAGGTGATCTGAGACCAAGATTTAATCTTCTTTGTCAATTTCACACATCTCCCCATAGTAACCAGTAACCTTGCTTAGAGGCAAACTGAATTCCCTTTTTGGTTACACTCAAAATTTAATGAAATAGACTTTTCCTTAGTAATAGCTGAGGGTTCTTGGTTGAAGGGAATGAAAGCGTCCTCATTGCTTTCAAATTTCCCAGCTCAAAGCCTCCCCTCCTTTTTTGATGGGAGAAAACTTGATGTAAGGGTAACCACTTCTCTTAGAGCTTGGCTGGGTTCCAAAGGGCTTCTGCCTCCAGCATGGTGTGCTCCAGATTTCTTTAAAGCCCATCCATCTAAGATAATACATTAAAAAAAAAAAAAAACCCTAATAGACTATCTTTTTAAGAGCAATATTAGGTTTACTGAAAAAAATGAGCAGAACGTACAGAATTCCCCTACACTTCCTCCCTACCTGGCTCACAGTTTTTCTTATTTTAAACACATCTGTTATAATTGATGAGCCAATATCAAGACATTATTATTAACTGAAGTCCATAGTTTGCATTAGGGTTCGTTCTTCGCGTTATATAGTTCTAAGAGTTTTGACAAATGCATAATGTAGTCAATCTACCACTACAATAACATACAGAATAATTTTACCTCCCGGGGGAGTTGGAGGAAACCTGTGCTCTATTTATTCCTCTCTCCCCTCACCTTCTCCCCAAAACCAGTACCCATGAGCCGACACTCTCTTTTTCCCTCTACCCAGAACCTTGGAACCACCAATCTACTTTCTGTTACTATGGATTGACATATTCTGGACATTTCATATAAGGAAAAGCATACAGTATAAGGCCTTTTGTGACTAGCTTCTTTTAGTTAGCATAATATTTTCAAGGGTCATCTATGTTGTAACTTGTGTCAGCACTTCATTTTTGTGGTCGAGTAATACTCTGTTGTATGGATACACCACATTTTGTTTATCCACTCATCAATTTGATGGACATACGGGTTGTTCCACTTTTGGGAAATTGCAAATAAAGTTGATATGAATATTTCTGTACAAGTTTTGGTGTGGACATATGTTTCCATTTCTCTTGAGTAGATACCCAGGAGTGGAATTGCTAGAATAGTGACTCTGTTTCTAATTTTGAGCACCCGACAAACTGTTTTCCAAAGAAGCTGCATTATTTTCTATTCTCACCAGCATGGATGAGGGGGTTCCTATTTCTTCACATTCTTGCTGACACTGTTATTTTCTGTCTGGAGCCATTCTAGTGGGCATAATAGTGGTATCCTATTTTGATTTTGATTTGCATCTTCTTAATGGTTAGTGATGTTGAATACCTTTTCATGTGTTTAGTGAACATTTGTCTATCTTCTTTGGAGAAATGTCTATTCAAATCCTTGCCCCAATTTTGTAATGGATTATTTGTCTTCTTACTTTTGAGTTGTAAGTATATTTTGTGTATTTTGGATACAAGTTCCTGATCAGATACAAATCAGATACATGATTTGTGAATATTTTCTCCCAGTCTTTGGGCTATCTTTCCATATTCTTATTGGTGTCTTTTCATGGTGTCCATTTTGCTGAAGTCCAATTTATCTGTTTTTTTTCCCCTCTGGTTGCTTGTACTTTTGGTACTGTATCTAAGAAATCATTGCATAATCCAAAGTCACAAAGACTTATTCCTGTATTTTCTTCTAAGAGTTTT
The DNA here is from genome assembly GCF_002201575.2 of Neomonachus schauinslandi. Taxonomy (NCBI): domain Eukaryota; kingdom Metazoa; phylum Chordata; class Mammalia; order Carnivora; family Phocidae; genus Neomonachus; species Neomonachus schauinslandi. The sequence goes on along the minus strand of NC_058406.1, from coordinate 98,164,460 downwards.
AAATTTTTAGCTCTTGCATTAGGGGCTTGTACATCCATTTTTATATGATTTTTTTATATGATATGAGATAGGGGTCCAAATTCATTCTTTCAAGTTTATTAAAAAGACAATTATTTCTCCCATTGAATGGGTTGGCACCTCAGTCAAAAATCAATTAACCATAAATGTTAAGGTTTATTTTTGGATTCTTATTTCTGCTCCACTGATCTATATGTTTATCCTTTTGCCAACATCTCATTGTCCTGACTGCTATAGCTTTATAAGTTTGAGTCACCCACGTTTGTTTTACTTTTTTAATGTAATTTTGACTATTCTGGTTCTCTAGCATTTCTGTATGAATTTTAGGATCAGATTGTTAATTTCTGCAAAAGAGGCAGCTGGGATTTTTATAGAGATTCCACTGAACATGTAGATAAATTTTGAGAGCATTGACATCTTAACAATATTGTCTCTAATTCATGAACTAGGGATATCTTTTTATTTATTTAGGTCTTCTTTAATTTCATTCAGCACTTTTTTATAGTTTTCAGTATACAATTATTAGCAATTGTTTTGTTAAGTTTTCCTAAGTGTTTTATTCTTCTTGATCCTATCATAAATGGAATTATTTTATTTTGGGGTTGTTCATTGATGGTGTACACCAATACAATTGAATTTTTGTATTTTGGCCTTGTATCGTGAAACCTTGAACTTTCTTACTCCAATATCTTTTGCTTTGCAGCAACTTTGGAAATAAGATCCCAGCCCCCGGTGTTTGTTGTTGTTGTTGCTGTCATTGCTGTTTGTTTAGTGACTTTCCTGAACTTATTCTTGCAAGTCTTTCTCCTTTGTCCTGTGTGGCTACTAAAGTCTCTGCTGTATTAGCTTAGTGATCAGCTAGTGATTAGGTGGGGATTCACTTACATGCCTCAAGCCAAAAAGTCTCCCAGCCTTTGCCAAGGGAGCTTATTGGGGCATTCCTTCATCACTCTCACAGTTTAAACCCTAGCCTTAGCCTCAAGGTCAGCCAAAGGTGAGAGATTCGGTGTTTCTCAGGTCTTTCCTGGACATGAGTACAATCCTACACATTCATCTGGCCACAGGAAAATGTCAGAGTTTTTCAAAGTCCCTACAGTCATCTCATTCTCCAGCTTTTCAAGTTTTTAGGTCAGCCTCTTGTTTGCCCCAACTATTATTGCTGCCTGAGACAGCCACATGATGATTAATGGCCACCGATTGTTTCAACAAGGGCCCCAGCATAAGGCTGTTTACAGTGAGTGAATTCTGATTCAGGTCAGAGTGAGGATTTTCGGGGAATTTTCAGAGCAAACAATGATGAGTCTCTAGGAATGGGGCTTTTAGGGAGAATTCCAGGCCTATTGGCCCCCTCCAGCAGCTGCCACACTGTTGGCTTTCACAGCTACTGTGATTCCAAGGCTACTGTTTTTCAAGGCTCCTGCACAGTTGGAGATGGGGAAGATGGAGGATGAGAATCGGGCAAGTTGTAACACCACAAAGCAGTGGTTCTTCCTGAGATTCAGCTGATTGTTGCAATTCTTTGGTTTATTTCCAGAGTTCTGAAAGAGTTGGGGTTTTTTTTAAAGATTTTATTTATTTATTTATTTATTTATTTATTTATTTATTTGACAGAGAGACACAGCAAGAGAGAAAACACAAGCAGGGGGAGTGGGAGCGGGAGAAGCAGGCTTCCCACTGAGCAGGGAGCACGATGCGGGGCTCGATTCCAGGACCCTGGGATCATGATCTGAGCCAAAGGCAGACACTTGACGACTGAGCCACCCAGGCGCCCCATAGAGTTGATTTTGATTTTTTTTTTCCAGTGTTCTCACTGTTTTGTTGGAAGAATGGCTTTTTGAAGGTCCTTTCTTGCCATTCCAGAAGTGCTTCTCCCATCTCACAAGAAATACTATTTAGTATTTTCATTATTTTTTTAGCTCTAAATATTTTCTAATTTCCATAATGACTTCCTTTTTGACCCACAAGTTACTTAAACATGTTTCTAAATTTCCAAAACTGTGAAGTGTTTCTAGGATTTTTTAATAATCGATTTTTAACCAATTTTTTGAAATTCGTTGAAACATGATGTATAGCCTCAAATATGGGCAAGTGTTTAAAAAAGTCTGTGTATGATTGAAAAGGGCATGTATCCTGCAGTTATTGAGTATAGTGTTCTCTTTATAACTGTTAGATCAAAACTGTTAGGTGTGTTATCCAATCTATTTTCAAGTTCAGCAAACTTCTCTGCAAAGGGCAATATAGTAAATTTTTTTTTATTATGTTCAGTTAGCCAACATATAGTACATCATTAGTTTTTGATGCAGTGTTCAATGATTCATTAGTTGTGTACAACACCCAGTGTTTATTTAGACTTTATGAGCCATATTGTCCCTGTCACAACTACTCACCTCTGCCGTTGTAGCATGAAAATAGCCACAGACCATACATAATTAAATGAACATGGTGTATTGGATTTAAATAAAACTTATTTATGGATGCTAAAATTAGAATTTCATATAATTTTCATGTATCACAAAATAGTATTCTTTTGATTTTTTAATTATATAGAAATGTCAAAAGAAGCATTACTTCACAGACTACAACAACAGACAGCAAGCCGTATTTGCTCTACATGTCAAAATTTGCCAATCCCTATTGTATAACTTCACAGATATTTTTAATCTACTATATCAATTTATTCAACAGAAGTATGTTTATTTTTTTAGTAATAATAATACTAATATTTACTTTTGTTTTTTATTTTTTTGAGAGTGAAAATAGTATTTTATTTTTTTATTTATTTTTTTATTATGTTATGTTAGTCACCATATAGTACATCATTAGTTTGTAGCAAAAGTATGTTTAAATAAGGGTAAAATAGTCTATCCAGGTGCTATACTCCTTATAATTTAATCTTTATTTCTGAAATTATTATATCTTTTTAATAGTTCTGTAAGGTTTTTCTTTATATACTTTGAGGATGTGATTTTATTAACTTACAAATTTAGATATCTTCATGGTAAATTTAACTTATCAGTAGGCAGTGGCTTTTTGTTCTAGGATTTTTTTTTTTTGCCCTTATGTCTATTTTGCTTATATTATTATAGCCACACCAGCTATTGTTTAATCCCTTTGCATTATAACTTTTTCATACTTTATTTTACTTTCAGTGGTTTATGTTTAAATATATCTCTTGTAAGCAACTTATAGGTGAATATTTTAAAAATTTAATTTGATAATTTTTGTCTTTTAACCAGAGCTTCTAATCCATTTATTGTATAACAGGTATTTTCTGAAAATGTCTTTATGTTGTCCCCACCCTTGGATGATAATTTCACTGGGTACAGAATTCTGGATTAATAGGTGTTTCCTCTCCAGCATATTGACAAAAATTCCTTAGATTCTTCTTGCTTCCAGTGTTGCTGTCGAAAAGTTGGCTTTTAGTCTAATTGTTGTTGCCGTGAAGATATCTAACTGCCTTGAAAATATTTTATTTTTCTTATTATAATTTCAATACAATTTAGCTAGGTGTGGATTTCTTTTTATTTATCCAAGTGAGAATAAATTGGGATTATTGAATCTATGGATTAGTATCTTTCATTTAGTCTGGAAAATTCTCAATAATTACCTCTTTAAATGTTGTTTCTGTTCCATTTTTTGCATATATAAGAGGCTTTTACCTCTCTTTTATTATTTCTATTACTTTGACTCTCTGAGAGTCATTCTAAATAATTTCTTTAGGTCTATCAGTTCTCTTTTAATGCTCTGGAAATAGAAATAAATCCAAATTAAATTTGGGCAAAGGTAAAGCTTAGCTTCCTGCATATGTCTTATTGGACTCGTCCCATTAGTTAAATCTGCATCTTAGGCCAAGATCCATGCTCTGGTGCACATTTCATACTCTGAATCTGAGGAATCTTCCTAGAGCTAACAATCCTTGTAATTTGCTTCTGGGTCTGAGTTTACCTCATCATTGAGGTTTGATAACACTGGCCAATCTCATCTACAGATCCACTCATCATTATTTATACAAATGGAGCAAATCTATCCATGATACAGGGATTGAGGTATTATTCACAGAGTTCGATAAGGTTTTTTCAGTTCTGTATTCCTTTCCAAATAGGTGGTGTTGGGGGGGATTGGGAGGAGGGATGCGTCAAATGATTATCCATGTAGTAGTTGAATTGTACAAATCCTCTCCCCTTGGGACGCCTGGGTGGCTCAGTCGGTTAAGCGTCTGCCTTCGGCTCAGGTCATGATCCCAGGGTCCTGGGATCGAGTCCCACATTGGGCTCCCTGCTCCGAGGGGAACCTGCTTCTCCCTCTGCCTCTGTCTCTCTCTCTGTCTCTCATGAATAAAAAAAAACAACAAAAAAAAAAAAACCCAAATCCTCTCCCCTAGTGAGAGGCCAAAGGTATATGCCTGGTTGGTAAAGTTCTCCAGATCCAGAGCTAAAGAAAGCTGTCTCCTATCTAAGACTAACAAAATGACAAAATCAGGGGAATGAAGAGTTAAAAATCTGGGAAAATGCTAGAGTTCAGTAAGTCAAAAGAAGGAATCTGAGGTATGGAGCAAAGGTAAGCTTTAAAAACTAGGGTACAAAACCCCAAATCTGGAATCCAGGGAGCTATAGGCAATACCCAAAATTATACAGAAATTGACCAGAATAGGTATTTTTCCCACTTGAGAAATAATATAATTGATGAATACAACTTAGAATTTCTATGCCACAGTGTCTGATGTAGCTTACAGTGTGTTAAAACTTAATGAATAATCTATATAATTGATATTATAATTATACTGTGTTTGATTTTACTTGAACTTCTGCAGGAAAAAGTCACAAAAATCAGTCATCAATTGCACATAAGAATGAAAGCCATGAACCTCACCCAGAGACAGTTCGAAGAGTAACTCCTGTGGAGGTTCATGTAGGCACCTGGTTTACAACCACACCTGAAGGAAATCGGATTGGCACCAAAGGATTAGAAAGAATAACAGACATGACCCCATTATTATCCTTTAAGGCCACAGATCCTGTCAACGGAACGGTATGGCAAACTATTGTATATTGCAAAATTTTTATAAATCATTAGAGTTCTGAAACAACACATTAGAAGAGTACCTGACAAATAATTAATTTTTTGTAACTACTTGGTAAATAGTGGGTGGATGGATGAACAGATGGATCCATCTTTGCAAACACAAAACCTTTGTGTGGTTTATTTGACTAGAAAAATGTACCATGAAATACTAATTTTTGAAATGAGAAACAGATCATGAATATCTATATCACATTTAATACATATAAGATTGTGTCATATATTTCTTTATCTTGGATATATTTGTGTGTATGTCTTATCTTCTAGAAGCTGAGGGGCTACACTTTGTTCCTATTTCTTTGTGTGCAACTGAAATGAGTGGTAGAAATTTATTCATGATCCATGACTTCAAAGAATGTATAGTATATTTAAGGAGATGTTTACATTAAATAATTCAAGAATTTGGCAACATTACAGAGCAACTGGACAAAAGATTTGTAGCCTAAGAATAAGTGACAAATGAGTGGTATAGAAAATAATGGTTTGGGGGCACCTCGATGGTGCCGTCAGTTGAACGTCTAACTCTTGGTTTTGGCTCAAGTCACAATCTCAGGGTCTTGAAATTGAGCCCCATGTCCAGCTCTGCACTTATGCAGAGTCTACTTGAGATTCTCTCTCTCCCTCTGCCCCTCCCATTACTTATGTGCCCTCTCTTTCTTAAATAAATATATATAAATAAATAAATAAATAAATAAATAAATAAATAAATAAATAAATAAAATCTTCAAAAAAAAAAAAAAAGAAAGAAAAGAAAAGAATGGTTTGGCTTATTATGTGAAATCAAAACTCCTGGGATGAACAATAGTACCTTCTATGTGGCAGGCCTTCTGTTAGGGGGTTGGTTTTTTTTTTTTTTTTTTTTAAGATTTTACTTATTTATTTGACAGAGAGAGAGATAGCAAGAGCAGGAACACAAGCAGGGGGAGTGGGAGAGGGAGAAGCAGGCTCCCCACCGAGCAGGGAGCCCAACCCCAGGACCCTGGTATATGACCTGAGCTGAAGACAGACGCCTAAAACTGAGCCACCCAGGCACCCTGTGGGGGTTGGGGTTTTGTGTACATTATCTCATTCAGTCTCCACACCAATGAATATTATACTACTCTGGTGAGGAAATTGGGCCTCAGCAAGTTAAGTAATGCAGTCAAGAGTACACATCCAGGAAGTGCTGGATCCCAATTAGAAGCAGTTGTTGGTGACTGAAAACTGAGCTCTTTCCATTCCTCAGCTAGTCCTCTGACATCTCATGTGGAGCTTTGCGGTACCCATGACATGATGGGTAGTTGCCTTATATCTGGGCTTGGGACTTCCTACCCTTGTTTATAACAATGTGCTGCTGGTCAAAAGCAAAATGACTGCTCACTATTGAGATGAATTACATTACCTAAACAAATGTGTTTTCCTTTCTTCTTCAGTCTACTTCTGAAATAATTTTGTAATCTCTTACCTTGTCTGCTAGTTGTATTTTTTGTGAGACTCAAAGTACGTATTATCTCAGGAAGGTTTTCTGGTCACTTCAAATAACTCCCTTTCATTCAGCCCCTGATGTAGATTATTTAGCATAATATGCAAATGCGATGAATATTTCTTAGTAACTCTCTATTTCCCTAATTATTACCTATCACCATTATGGAAGCATGAACCAATGTCCAAGAGCCTGGATTCAAGCATTCGTTGAACATCAGACACCTAACAGATAAATAAAAACAACAGTAATAATAATATTGACTGATTGCTTGCTGTTTGCCAAGCCCTCTTCTCCTTTTATTCTCACAACAGACTTGTGTTGTTTCCATTTTACAGATGAGGCAAAAACAGAAAGGTTAAATAATTTTCCCAAAAGCACACAGCAAGTAGTAGAGTCAGAATGTGAACCCCAAGGTTGCATTCCAGATCCCGTGTGCTTAGCCACCAGGGAAATAAGGGCCAAGAAATCACACGGTTGTACAAAACAAAATTGAAAATGGATGTTTTTTCATGACACCTGACATGAAGTATCACTAAATTAGAGGTGTGGGCACTGCCCTCGTGGTGACACAGACCTGGTTTTGAACCCCAGCCACACTCCTACTGGTTGTGTGACTTTCTTGCTACTGTATTCTTCTCACCACTGAGAATAATAATTTTCCCACCATATGGTGACCAGAAAGTGTCAGTGTTATGTGATGTTTTGAAATGTTCGAATAATTCTAAATAATAGTAAATATCTCTACTGGCTAAAGAGCTAGTATTAACCCTTGCTGACTTGATGACTGACTGAATGTTAATCACTTTGCCGACATTATCTCGCTTAATCCACATTACATCCCTGAAGAAGATACTAGTGTTGCCTTCATTTTGCAGATGAGGAAACTAGAGCACAGAGAAGTAAAGCCACTTGCCTAAGTTGCCCAGCCATCTGTGAAGTTAGGATTTGAACTCAGGCAGCTTTACTCCAGAGCTCATGCTCTCAACCACTATATTCTTTTTTTTTAAATTTTTTTATTAACATATAATGTATTACTTGTTTCAGGGGTACAGGTCTGTGATTCAACAGTCTTACACAATTCACAGTGCTCACCATAGCACATACCCTCCCTAATGTCCATCACCCAGCCACCTCATCCCTCTCACCCCCTCCAATCCAGCAACCCTCAGTTTGTTTCCTGAGATTCAGAGTCTTATGATTTGTCTCCCTCTCTGGTTTCGTCTTGTTTAATTTTTCCTCTCTTCCCTTATGATACTCTGTCTTGTTTCTCAAATTCTTCATATCAGTGAGATCATATGATACTTGTCTTTCTCTGATTGACTTATTTCACTTAGCATAATACCTTCTAGTTCCATCCACGGTGTTGCAAATGGCAAGATTTCATTTTTTGATGGCTGCATAATATTCCATTGTATATATATATATACCACATCTTCTTTATCCATTCATCTGTCGATGGACATCTTGGCTCTTTCCATAGTTTGGCTATTATGGACATTGGTGCTACAAACATTGGGGTGCAGGTGCCCCTTCGGATCAGTACATTTGTATCTTCGGGACAAATACCCAGTAGTGCAATTGCTGGGTTGTAGGGTAGCTCTATTTCCAACTTTTTGAGGAACCTCCATACTGTTTTCCAGATTGGCTGCACCACCTTGCATTCCCACCAACAGTGTAGGAGGGTTCCCCTTTCTCCACATCCTTGCCAACATCTGTCATTCCCTGACTTGTTAATTTTAGCCATTCTGACTTCAACCACTATGTTCTTCAGCAGTATTTCTCATTTAACACATTGGCTGAGAGTTCCAATGATAAGAACCTAAAATAATGACAGCATGCATTTCTCTCCTATATAGTGATTTCTGCCTACTATAAAGAGATAAGAAGGCAATTATCACCTGCTTCCAATAGCCACAGATATTTGAATCAAAACACAGCTAACAAACCTGCTGTCACATCCATTTGGACTCTTCAGTGAAATACTGTGTCCCTTACACTTAGGACAGTACAAGTTAGAAAATACTCAATGATTGAAATATGCATTACATAATTTGCAATACTGTTATTGCCAGTTGGACACCATCCGTGCAAGGAAGGAGGGAAGGAAGCATAAACGGGCAGAGGGAGAAGCTGAGCTGAGGCACAGACCAGACAAAGCCTCAGCCAACTGGCAGGGGCTCAGGAGCCAGTATGCTCTGCCTCAGCATCCCGAGTCTGGTAACAGGAAGCAGACTGGTACGTCCCTGCCTCACTCAGTCACTGGACACAGTTACTCTGGAAAGCTGTGAGTCAGGCAGAGCATCTCTCTGCACCTGGGGCAGACACGGAAAGAGCTGAGAGCCGGAAGCTGTTTGCTGATAGCTCCCCCCCCACCACAGTTGGGGAGCAAGTCCTCTCTTGAAGAGAGATACAGGCCGCGCATCTCCGTATCTGCCACATCTACACATACACACACACACACACACACACACACACACACACAACTGGGGGTGTAGAGCTTCACTGGTCAACCATTGAGCTACTGTATGTAAGGGCCTGATTGTTCTTTCAGAGTGAAGCACTTGTCAGAACTAAGTGAATTTTTTTTCTGTGACTGCTACTCTTTAGTACTGCTTTGGCTCTGCTTGGGAGAAAGGCTGAAGTCCTTAATCACAGTTTAAAGCTCTCTCTCATTTGGTCCTTCACCTTCTGGCCTCATCTCCCACCCTTCTCCTCACTGCTTCCTGGGGTCCTTTGAGTCCCCCGTGCTGCTCCCCTGCACCAACACACCCAAACCAAGCTCTGGCCTTGCTTCCTCTGAGGGGAAGCCAAACCACATCAGAAGTCTCCTGACCAGGTGATCCCTCCAAGGGCTCCTTTGGGGTCTTCCTTAATGACCGTCTTTCTTCCAGGATGGGAGGGAGCATATGATCTGTGTCTTTCTTATGGTCTGTAACTCCTGGAGGATAGGGACTTAAACTTTAGTCTCGTCCCATATCGTACCCTCAGCACCTGTCACAGTTCACAGCACATGGCCAGCACTCCACATCAGAACAGACCTGGACATACGGGGCTGACCAGGTTACCACCCTTTGGCTTCCTGCCTTGGATGATAACAGCTATTTTCCTTCTCAGACCTTCCATTCATCTTCCACAGTAACCCTCTCCACCGGAATAGAAGACATTACAGGTTAAAATTGACAACCAAACTAACAAACATCCAGGCTTTAATCTGCACCTGCATTTGCTCCGCTTTAGGGAAGGACACAAGGCAGCAAATGCAGCGTGATCAGTGGGGCGCCCTCGTCCAACTGGGAGGCCCAGCAACAAGCCACAGGCACAGCTTCCTTTACCCCTCCAGCCCACATGGGGCACGACCGGCAGCCACAGACAAGAGCCTGTGAGCGTGTGGATCGGCTTGAAACACAGAGAAGCCACAGCCTCTGTTCCCCACCAATTTTCATGTTCTGTTCTGATGACATTAGACTGAGATGGCATGACAGGCAATGCAGCCTCCGCCGACCATGCTCACCTTACACCTGTAATTTTCAAGGAGGCAGGACCTGGGATCATTTTCCCAGACAGACCGGGGCCAGGCCAGTCCTGATGTTAACTTTGTTTCTCACAAATACACAATGCCAGGAGGAGCATCAATTTCCAAGTCAAACAGCCTTAGTCGAACACCAGCCCTGGCGCTTGCTGAGTGAACTTGAGCAAATTTCTTAACTTCTCTAAACCTACATTCCCTCATCTACAAAATGGGGATAGCACTGCCTGCCTTCCAGGATTGTTGCAAAGCTTTGACCAAGTAGAGGAGATCAAACTTTAGCTTATAAACGGATAACCAGGATTTTGATGGTATTCAATGAGGTATAAATATAAACGCACTTGGGATGAACCACCTGACCAAATGATCGTGCTCTGCCTTTGTATGTTCAGGTCATGACAACTCGAGAAGACAGAGTGGTCATTGTGGAAAGAAAAGATGGTACTCGGATAGTGGATCATGCTGATGGTACCAGAATCACAACCTTTTATCAAGTTTATGAAGATCATATTACTCCTCCAGATGATCACAAAATAAGTAAGTTTATTTTTCAAGCATGTGACAATATTTGTGTCTTTAGAATAAGATGAGTAGAAATGTCACTGCTTTTTTTTAACCCACACATAAGAAAAATAATTTTTTAAAGAACTCTCTCAACCAAAGAATACACGTGCAGTCTAGAGCAGGGCCTCTGTGGCCCTTTTGTTACTTTTTTTTATCCTCAACAGATGTGGGAGTGATAAAAGCTCCAGTTGGCTATCTAGTTGGCTATCTATTACTATATAGATGGGTAGTAATAGTACCTTTTTCCATTTTCACTGCTAAAATATAGTGTGGATTGGTGGCAACTAAAAGTTAATGATCATGACTTCATTGCCTGGGACATTAGCTCTCAGACCTGTTTCTGTTGATACTTATGGAACCTGATTTGCATATAGGTGACCTCAGTAAGGTCCTCCTTCAATTCGGAACATGCCTCTCATTATCAGAGAGACGGTGTGAGAGAAGAACAAGCTGCAGATGCTAGTTAACAGACACCTGGGCAGAAACTCGAAAAGCATAATGCCTTTCCTAACCTAAATTTAAACAAGATTTTTAAAGGCAAATTATTCCCTGACTCCCTTTTCTTTAATTCCAGATTTTATTTGTTTAATGCATTAAATGCTTCCTTGCCAAATTAAGTGCAACAAAACTGGCAAGCAAGTGGGAAAAGACCAACCTTCATATCCCACTGGTTAGAGAGAGAATTAAAAGAGCCACTGGAGAGGGCAATTTAAAAATAGAAGTTTAAAATGTGCATATCCTATGATGCACTGACTCCACTTCTGGGTATATGTAGAAAGACACTCTTAACAACACTCTTACCCATTTGTACAAGGAAATAGGTTCAGGGTGCTACTTGCAACACCAAGTATGATATCAAAATGCTGGGAAATAGATGTCCATCAACAGCAGAATAGAAACATAAAATGCAGTATTTTTTTTTTAAATGGTCCTGAAATGCACTTTATTATATCAGGAGTCTTTTTTTTTTTTAAGATTTTATTTATTTATTTGAGAGAGAGAATGAGATAGAAAGAGAGAGCATGAGATGAGGGAGGGTCAGAGGGAGAAGCAGACTCCCTGCCGAGCAGGGAGCCCGATGCGGGACTCGATCCTGGGACTCCAGGATCATGACCTGAGCCGAAGGCAGTCGCTTAACCAACTGAGCCACCCAGGCGCCCCAAATGCAGTATATTTTTACAAAAGAATACTATACAGTAGTTAAAAGGAATGAAGTACACACATACACACAAATACCCACACACCTATATATCAAGATGGCTAAAGGTCTCAAAGCGATGTCAAGTAGAAAAAAAGTAGGTGTAGAAGGATACATACAGTAATATGTAATGTATGCATATTTAAAGCCCACAAAAGATGATACATTATTTTGATTCATATATTTATAGAAAAGATAAAAGTAGACTTCAAGAGAAGGGAATAAACCCAGAGATAAGGAGAAAAGTGAACTTCAACTTACCCGTAATTTTTCTCTTATATACATATTAAGAATGTTGAAACAGATATGGCAAACTATTAACGAGTGTAAATTTTGATTGGTGAGTATATGAATAGTTAAATTATTTGTTATGCTCTTCTGGGTGTTTTCAATTTCTCAAAATAAAAACAGTAGTGAGAACAAAACAGCACACTAAATTAAGTAGGAAGAGTTATTCTGGAAGAATTACTCTGCACTGACAGTGAGTAGGCCACACACCAGCCCCGTGGAGTGAGTTCTCAGCACTTGGTCTCAACTTCTAGTCCAGGTGGCCAGGAGACAGGAGCAAACTCAGCAGGCAGGTGTGTTTCCCAATGTGTGCATCCTGTCAAATGCTTACCTTGCATTTGCTTGCAGCTGAAAGTCCTCAAACTGTCACCAGGCAGGTGAAGTGCATGCGGATAGAAAACTCACACTACGCCACTATCATCACCAACTGCGAGGACAGTAGCTGCTGTGCCACCTTTGGGGATGGGACATCTATTATTGCAAAGCCACAGGGAACATACCAGGTGGGTCTAGGGGGAGATGAGGAGTGCCAAAGGGAAGTGTCCATTCAACTAAGAAAACCCACTCCTCTGGGGCGGTGAATATTCCTGCCATGTACAGCTGTTGTTCCTTTTGTCTCATGTTCTTAGAACACACTTCTCAATCTCTTTTTACTTATTCATCTTCTTTTTACAGTCCATTACAGAAAAACACTGTCCTGCTTGTCTTACAATGCTTTGGTATTTTGGGATCAATGTTTTAAACCAGAATGTATTTGTTGGGGATCTTTTATGTGGTAGGTGGCAGGCACTGTTAGAAGCACTCATGTGATCTGTCCTGTGCCTACCCGACCAGCTTCACCTCCTGCCACCTCTGTCCTTATTCACACTTTCCCGTCCTTCCCATCTCTAGTCCATTGCCACTTCACCAAGAGTCCCCACAGGATGGGAGGGAGCATATGATCTGTGTGGTCCTAGGAGAGCAGCTTGCAAAGCTTTGTTCTTGAAGGCTCAGGAGGGAGCACTGTTAGCAACTCCTATACCTTCCTACATTTCCCTATTAATCACAACCACCTCGTGTCAGCCTGTAGTCCCTTTAGCCTTGGAAGGATTTGCCCTCATCTTTCCACTTGCCGGAGAAGAGACACAAGTGCCAAGATGTCACATACAATGTCACAGGATACTGAGAGCACAAAACCAGAAGATGACTGACAAAGACCTCAGTGACAAACATTTGTTGTTGTGAAAGCTGCTAAAGCCAGTTTATCCCTCCCATCTCTCCAAATAATGTTATCCTACTCCCTCTTCTTCCAGTGTAGACTGTTATGGAGCAAGGCAGGTGCTGAAAATGAGACACGATTGTGAAGTGTGGCAGTTGGCTAAGGGGTGCAATTTTTCTTCTACAATACTCAGAATGTCCATTTTTTCCAGCAGATTGGCAGCATCCATATTCCAGTACCACGTGTGCTACCAGATGTCATGAGAATCCCCTAAGATTGTGTGATGAGTCCACTTTTTGTCTTGTTTTTATTATAGTCCCAAACTCAAATGGTTACAACTATGAGGGCAAAGGAATTTTAGAACCAATGACAGTTGCCACTGGAGAAAGAGACATAAACAGAAAAGAGATCCAACTAAGACACATTCGGTGTCTGCCACTATTGTGTAGCCACTTGTTCCTTCCAGGTTTGCCCAATCTCCCAAAACACAGCCCAAGAATGGATTGGAAGGTTGACCACTCTTGGTTGAGAAACACACAGACCTTAGTTCCCAACTGGAAAAAAAAAAAAAAACTCCAAATAAACTTACCAACACCTATTATAGTTCTGTAGTTGTATAGCACTGAAAGATGGCATTCAAATATACCCTCTGCCCATCCCCTATTGGTTGGTCATCACTTCATCACTCACCAGCATGAGAACAATGGGCAGTATGATGAGTGAGGCTGGATTTTAAGCAATGTAATAAAAAAAAAGAAGGAGGTAGATCTTGGTATTATCTACCATTGTACCTTAGCAGCACTAAAAAGATTAACCAAGACATCAAATAGGAGGCAGGTATAACAGTTGCTATCCTCTATGACTATAATGTGTCACAAGTAGGGGTGGGACCATCCACCCAGCTAGAGGGTTTCGGGAAGACAAGATGATAAATATGGGTCTATTAGCCCCCATGGGAAACCTTCCTCTGTCCCTCGTTCTAGGAACTGAAACCAGTTTCCCTAGACCAGAAGGCCTATTGTCTTTCTGGGGAAAGTGTGTGTATGTGTGTGTGTATGTGCTGGAACAGGCTTCTGAAAGAAAGTAGTCAGACTATTCTTCTATGCCAGTATGATCCAGCCTAAGTGGTTCCTTTGGGAAAGATACAGAAATGTAATAAGCATTTATAAGAATACTTTGGAGGAGGACTTCAAGAGTCCTTGTCTTTGTTAGCAATACCATAAACAAACACCTTATAATAATGGAATGTGGTTATATCCTCTACTCGGTATGTGAAATCAGTTGGAAGAGGCAAATTTTATAGTAAACTTTGAGCAGTATATATAAAATATGAGAATGTAAAATGAGAATTCTATTTGCTAACTGGCTATCGGGTTAATCAAAAACAATCTCTAGCAGAAAATGTGGGTCATCACTATATTTGCCATGTTGAGCCTGTAGGCTTCAGCATAGATGTTTCTCCAGGTTAACTTCCTAGAAAGAAATGCACGTCCTGTTTATCAGGTTTACTTTTGTCATTTCTATATTGTTGCTTCACCTGGTCTATGGTATGTGTCTTAACAGTGGATGTTACAGGACATTCCTTCTCTGTCCAGAGCAGCTTTCAGTAAATCATGGAGTCAAATCTGACAGTTTGGGTCCATTCTGATGAGGACTTTTGGAGGCCAGGAAAGTTGCAAATTTACCAGCCACCAGTGCCTACTCTAAAATGTGCCTGAAACCACAGAAAAGTCTTAGAATTAGCCAAGGTCAAATGGGGTTCTCTGGGCCTGGGCAATGGTGGGTAGTCAGTATGAGACACTTCCAGAATGGTAGAGTAAGGACCTCTGAAAATACATTACTACACAAAAACAACTAGAAAACTGAAAATATTGTCAAAATCAACTTTTTCAGAACTCTGGAAATTAACCAAAGGATTACAACAATCAGAAAAGCAAAGAAAGAGAAAGACTTGATCCTGGGAAGTACAGCAAGATTCATGGTGATTTCACTTGCCATATTCCCCTCCCCGCCCCCAGCTTCATGGTACCCTTCAAAATCAACACCCTCACATTCATGATAGCAATGAAAACCAGCATGCCAGCAAACACTGAAAGAGGAAGAATAGATTTAGAGCTCTCCAAAAGTCTCACCACAAAATATTGTCATTGTTGACCTGTTTGGCTGTTCCCTGGAAACCCCATTTGCAAGGGTTATCTTTATTTGATCTGACTCTGAGCTCACTCACCACAGACTTTTCCCCAAATGGAGGTAATTATTTAACATTACAGCTGCCTGAAGTGGCAATAACAAACAAGAGGGTGAACAAAAAAATTAAAAGGAACAGCTGGGGAACAGAAGCCCATATAAGGCTTTGAAAAGCTCTGACACATTCCTTGGAATCATCCTCTTCTGAGGGCTCTGTTTGCATACTGGGGTATTCTTTTCAGTACTCCAGCTGGAAGTTTATAACTCTACTTAGCCTTTACTCCCTGCTTATGCAGATCCTCTTGATCAGCAAGAGTGAAAGATTAAGGCTTTCTGAGCTCTTTTCCAGGCATGCATACAGTCCTGCACATGAATGTGGCTTTCTAGATTCCAAGGAATATGGCTTATAATGTATAAAGATGTAATTTTTTTTTACAATACTAACACAAAGTAGGAGGGAAGGAATAGAGCTATATAGGCGCAAAGATTTTGTATAATATTGAAATTAAGTTAGTATTATTTCAATCTTGATGGTTATAAATTAAGACATTATTTGTGATCTTCAAGAAACTCTAAGAAGGGGCGCCTGGGTGGCTCAGTTGGTTGGGCGACTGCCTTCGGCTCAGGTCATGATCCTGGAGTCCCAGGATCGAGTCCCACATCGGGCTCCCTGCTCAGCAGGGAGTCTGCTTCTCCCTCTGACCCTCCTCCCTCCCATGCTGTCTCTCATTCTCTCTTGCAAATAAATAAAATCTTAAAAAAAAAAAAAAAAGAAACTCTAAGAAAATAATGGAAAAATATATAGTAAAAGAAACAAGGGAACTAAAACGGCAAAAAATGTCTATTTAAAGGCAGTAATGGATGAATACAGGGGGAAAAGAAGCATAAAGCATATAGAAAACAAATAAAAAATTGGAAGATATAAATCTGACTTCAGTAATTACATTAAGTATAAATGGATTAAAAAACCCAATAAAAAAGCAGATATTGGGAGAATGGATTAAAAAACATGATCCACATATACGCTGTTGACAAGAGATACACTTATATGGTCAAAGACACAAACAGTTTGAAGGGAAAAGGATGAAAATAGATAGACCTGCAATAAGTAATTGAAAGGGAACTAGAGTGGCTATACTAATTCAGACAAAATAGATCTTACAACAAAATATTATCAGAGACAAAGAGGTTATGTTATAATGATAAAAGGATCACTCCATCAAGAAAACATAACAACTATAAACATATTAGGCACCTAACAACACGTCCAAACATCTAAGTATTTCCAGAGTTGTACATTATACAATTTAAAATGTCAAGTTTTTTCTCTGAGATCTGCTCTTACTGAAGTGGATCAGTGATGAAATTAGCCAAATCTGAGCATCAGAAGACCTTGCAGTCTACCTGATGCATGATCTCTATAGTTCTGAGAAGCAAACGTAATTTAAAATAATAAGGGCTTGTGTCTGGAGATGTGTGTGTGTGTGTGTGTGTGTGTGTGTGTAAAGGTGACCGTGTATAACTGAGGACTTGATGAATGAGATTGGGGGAAGGAGAAGGGGAGATGTGTGTGTGTGAGACTAATGAGTTCTGAGCAATGATGAAAAGGTTTTACTACTGACCTTTACAACTATAAAGGCTTCTACACTTGATCTGAGTTCAGAATTAAAGAAAAAGAAGTCTAGTTTTAAATAGTAAAAACTGGCTTAGTTAAAATGAGAAATAGACAATTCAACAATAATATTTGGGAGACTTTAGTAGCCCATTTTCAGTAATGGATAAAATAATAAACAATAAAAGTGAATAATAAAAGAAAAATAAAAGACTTAAACAGCAGAATAACCCAACAAGACCTACTAGACATCTATAGAACACTCCACTCATCAACAATAAAACACATTATTCTCAAGTGCACATGGAACATTCTCTAGGAAAGACTATGTGTTATACCACAAAACAAGTCTCAGTAGATTTAAAAGGATCAAAATCATACAAAATATTTTCTACCACCACCATGGAATTAAATTAAAAATCAGTAACAGAAAGAAGTTTGGGAAATCCACAAATATGTGAAAATTAACACAGAGAAGAAATCACAAGAAAATTGCTTTGAGATGACTGAAAATAAAACCTTAATATCCCAAAACCTATGGAATGCTGCAAAAGCAATGCACAAAGGAAAATTTCTAGTTTTATATTGCCTAAATATGTATACTATAAAAGATCTCAAATCAATAACCTAACTTTCCACCTAAGAAACTAGAAAAAAGAAGGCAAACTAAAATCAAAGCAAACATATAGAAGTAAATAATAGATTATAATAGAAATAAATAAAAGACAGAATAGAAAACAATAGAGAGAGTCAACAAAACCAGAAGTTGTTTCTTTGAAAAGATCAACAAAATTGAAAAACCTTTAGGGAGAGAGAGAAAGGGAGAAAGGGCAGGGAGAGACCCAAATTACTAGAATTAAGAATGAAAGAGAAAACATTTTTTCCAACCTTCCAGAAATGAGAAGAATTATAAGGAAATACTATGAATATCAATAGATTAGATACCATAGATGAAACAGATAAATTTCTGGAAAGGTACAAACTTCTAAATCTGAGTTAAGAAGAACTAAAAAATCGGAATAGACCTATAAGAAGTAAAGAGATTGAATTGGTAATTTTAAAACTTAGCACCCAGAAAAGCCCAGGCCCAGAGGGCCTCACTGGTAAATTCTACCAAACATTTACAGAAGAATTAATACTGAAGAATTTTCACAAACTCTTCCAATATACAGAAGAGAAGGGAACACTTCCCAACTAATTCTATCTGGTCAGTATTACCCTGTTACCTAAACCAAAGTTATCACAAGAAAACTCCAGACCAATATATCTTATGAAGATAGATAAAAATCTTCAAGAAAATGCTAGCCAACTGAATCCAGCAACATGTAAAAAGGATTATACATTGTCACCAAGTGGGATTTATCCCCCAAATTTAAGGTTGGTTCAAGATGCAAAAATCAATCAATATAATATACCATATTAAAAAATAAAGGACAGAAACCACATGATTATCTACATAAGACTCAGAAAAAACATTTGACAGAATTCAATACCCTTTCATGATTTAAAACAAAACAAAACAAAACAAAACTCAATGCACTAGGAATAGAAGGAAACTTCTTCAACCTCATAAAGGGCATCTACAAAACAAAACAAAACAAAAAAACCCACAGCTAACAAACAGCATTCTTATTGGTAAAAGACTAAAAGCTTTCCCCCTAAGATCAGGCACAGGACATGAATGTTTGCTCTCATCCTTCCAACTCAACATTGTACGAAGGCTCTAACCAGGGCAATCAGACAATAAGAATAAATAATGTGCAAGCAGATTGGAAAGGAAAAAGTAAAACATCTCTCTTTTTACAGATGATATAAAAGTGTATTTAGAAAATCCTAAGGAAGGCAATCTACCAAGAACACAATGTACACACACACAATTAGAACTAATAAAAAAGTTCAGCAAGTTTGCAAGATATAAGATCAATATATAAAAGTCAATTGTATTTTTCTACATTAACAAAGAGCAATTCAAAATTGAAATTAAGAAAACAATTCTGTTTAAAGTAGCATCAAAAGGAATAAAATACTTCTCTTCAACAAATGGTGTTGGGAAATCTGGACAGCTACATGCAAAAGAATGAAACTCAACCACTTTCTTATACTATACACAAAAATAAACTTAAAATGGATTAAAGACCTAAATGTGAGACCTGAAACCATAAAAGTCCTAGAAGAGGGCACAGGTAGTAATTTCTCTGACACTGGCTGTAGCTATATTTTTTTTAGATATGTTTTCTGGAGCAAGGGAAACAAAAGCAAAAATAAACTGTTGGGACAACAT
Organism: Neomonachus schauinslandi; assembly: GCF_002201575.2. Lineage (NCBI taxonomy): Eukaryota > Metazoa > Chordata > Mammalia > Carnivora > Phocidae > Neomonachus > Neomonachus schauinslandi. Next base: position 98,145,044 of record NC_058406.1, on the reverse strand, counting down.
TAAAATTCCTTCTGCACAGTGAAGGAAACAATCAACAAAAACTAAAGGAAAACCTACTGAATGGGAGAAGATATTTGCAAATGATGTATCTGATAAAGGGTTAGTATCCAAAAAATTTAAAGAACTTACACAACTCAACACACACACAAAATAAATAATCCAATTAAAAAATGGGCAGAAGACGTGAACAGACATTTTTCCAAAGAAGACATACAGACATGAAAAGATGTTCAACATCACTCATCATCAGGGAAATACAAATCAAAACAACAGTGAGAGATCACCTCACACTTGTCAGAATGGCTAAAATCAACAATACAAGAAGCAACAAGTGTTGATGGGGATGTAGAGAAAGGAACACTTTGCACTGTTGGTGGGAATTTGAACTGGTGCAACCATTGTGGAAAACAGTATGGAGCTTCCTCAAAAAGTTAAAAATAGGACTACCCTATGACCCAGTAATGGCACTACTGGGTATTTACCCAAAGAATACAAAACCCCTAATCTGGAAGGATATATGCACCCCTATGTCTATTGAGCATTATTTACAATAGCCAAATTATGGAAACAGCTCAAGTGTCCATTGATAGATGAATGGATAAAGAAGATGTAATATATATATTACATGGATATAGATATATTACACACTATGGAATATTACTCAGCCATAAAAAAGGAATGAAATCTTGCCATCTGCAGCAACATGGATGGAGCTTCAGAGTATAATTATAACCCTAAGTAAAATAAATCAGTCAGAGAGAGACAAATAGCTTATGATTTCACTCATATGTGAAATTTAAGGAAAAAAACAAATGCAGAAAAGGAAAAAAGAGAGTGATAAGCCAAGAAAGAGACTCCTAACCATAGAGAACAAACTGATGATTACTAGAGGAGAGGTGAGTGTGGGATGGGTGAAATAGGTGATATGGATTTAAAAAAGGAATAAAAGGAATAAAATAATTAGAAATAAATTTAATAATACTGAAAACTACAAAATATCACTGAAAGAAATTAAAGAAGACCTAATAAATAGAAAACATCACATGTTAAGTTTATGGAAGACTTAATATTGTTAAGATGGCAGTACTCCTTACATTCTTTATTAACATCTCAGCTGCCTTTTTTGCAAAACTTGATAAGCTGATACCAAAATTCTTATGTAAATTCGAAGTACTCAGAATAGCCAAAACAATCTTGAAAAAGAACGAAGTTAGATGACTCACACTTCCTGATTTCAAAACTTACTACAATGCTACAGTAATCAAGACAGTGTGGTACTAGAATAAAGATAGGCATATAGATCAATAGAATAGGACTAGGTATTCATTTATTACCAACTTGTGGTCAATAAACTTTTTATAAGCATGCCAAGCTAATTCAGTGGCGAAAAGAATAGTCTTTCAACAAATGGTGAATAAAGTTGGACCTGTATCTTACACTATACACAGAAATGAATTCAAAAGCACAAGGACTTAATTGTAAAAGCTCAAATGACAAACCTCTTAGAAGAAAACATAGTGCAAATCTTCATGTCTTTGAATCTGGCAACAGTTTCTTAGATGACATCAAAAGCACAAACTTTCATCAAAAAGAGAAAAGTTTGCACTTTAAAGGACACCACGCAGAAAGTGAAAAGACAACCTACAGAATGGAAGATATTATTTGTAAATCATACAAATGATAATAGTCGAGTATCCAGAATATATAAAGAACTACTACAACTCAGCAATGAAGACTAACAACCCAATTTTTTTAAATGGGAAAGGATCTGAATAGACATTTCTCCAAAGAAGTGATATAAATGACAAATAAGCACATGAAAAGATGCTCAACATCATTAGTCATTAGGGAATTGCAAATTAAACTATGAGATACTACTTCCCACCCACAAAAATGACTGGAATAAAAAAGACAGACAGTAATAAGTGTTAGTGAGATTGTGGAGAAATTGAAACCCTCATACATTGCTGATAGGAATGTATAATGGTGCAATCACTTTGGAAAACAGTTTGGCAGTCCCTCAAAAAGTTAAAAATAGAGTTATCATATAACCCAGCAATTCCACTCCTAGGTAGGTGTCCAAAGGAAATTAATATATACATCCACTCATAAATTTGTATGCAGATGTTGATAGCATTGTTAATAATAGCAAGATTGTGAAAATAACACATATGTCCAATCAACTCACAAATAAACAAAATTTTATATATCTATACAATGGAATATTATTAATCCATGAAAAAGAATGAAGTATTAGTACACACAACAACATGGATGAATCTTGAAAATATTATGCTAAGTGAAAGAAGCCAGACACAAAAGGCCTCATATTGCATGCTTCCATCTGTATGAAATGTCTAGAATATTCAAATCCATAGAGATAGCTGATCACTGGTTGCCAGGATAGGGTCAGGGGTGATGCAGAGTGACTGCTCATGACATCAGTGTTTCTTTTTGGGATGCTGAAAATGTTCTGAAATTAGTGATAACATTTGCACATGTTTTTGAACATAGTAAAATCCATTGAATGTATACTTTATGGTATGTGAATTATGCCTCAAAAATGAGTCTATCTGAACCAGAAGTTATTACATGAAAGCTAATACTTAAGGACCGTGTCAGCCACCAGAGGAACGCAGACAAATAAGAGTTCTTAAAAGCATTTGTCCTATAGCTTCTGACTGTTTGAGATACATTTTGCCCAAGAACATGAAGGATTCCAAACATTTTTAATAGAGGCGAGTGTGTTGACTTCAGTTAAAATATATTTTTATTATTTCATGTTAAATATCTGACATAAGAAGGCACAAGGCAAGTACTTGGAAAAGATATTAAAGTGAATAGATAAATTATGAGGACACAAAAGGAATTGTACCCTGATTATTCAGTTTGCCTCTTTATCAGGGAGCCCTTCCCAAAGCTCAAGTCCTCTCTTGGATAATGTTTGTTTGTTTGTTTTTTTCCTGGATAAAAACAATTTATGGCTGAGATCTATGTATAATTTTTTTTCCTAAAAATGATTTTCCAAATCCTTCATGTTGAACAAGACATTTTAAATAATTTCTCTCTTTCTGTTACCCTTCCAGGTGTTACCTCCAAACATAGGCTGCCTCCACATTGATAGGGATTGCTCAGCTATATATTGCCATGAATTAAGCAGTGATATATACCATCCTTTCCAAAAACGTGAGCAGCTAAGAGCTAGCAGGTACATCATGAAGCACACATCAGAGGTTATCTGTGAGGTCCTGGATCCTGAGGGAAATACCTTTCAGGTAAAGTGCATCATTAGAATGGAGAAAGGGGCTGGATTTTTTTTTTTTTTTTTTTTTTTGAGATATTTCACACTAGAGCGCTTCCATGAAGCTTATACCTTGGTGGCCTTGGGATTAGTTATCCACTTACTGCTGATACTTTGCATAAGCAATAATGAATGTCAATATCTTTGCTTCTCAAGTGTACTTCCAAGGGGATAGAAAGTCAAACAGTTGGGATGGTAGAAATGTTAAGGCCAAATAAAGAATTAGAATGGAAGGGAAGAAACATTACTAAACATTTAAAAATAATGCCAACAAAAAGAAATGATATAAGAATGGTCTGTATCCAGGATAATTGAGAACGAGTTTGCTTGACTAGGCAGAGAATCCATGGTGAGAAGTATCAATTAGTGAGGATTCTAGTAGGATTGAAGATGGGGAGGTGGGAGCAGCACTTAGCTAGTAGATGGTAGAGCTCTATCTTCTGTTTCTCTGTCCTTCAACACCACAACCATCCTCTTACATCCAGGCCTAAAGCTGGCAAACCATGGCCACCTCTTTATATAGGCCCATGAGCTAAAAATGGCTTTTATATTTTTAAATGGTTGGGAAAACTCAAAAGGAGAAGAATATTTCATGACAAAAATTACAGAAAATTCAAATCTCAATGTCATGATATAGTTTTATTGGAATACAGCCATGCTCATTCGTCTCCGACTGCTTTTGCATACAATGGTAGAGATGAGTAGTTGCAACAGAAACTGTGTGGCCTACAAATCCTAAAATATTTCCTCCCTATCCCTTGAAAAAAATGGTCTGCCAACCCCTGCTCTAAGCATTTCTCCTTGTTTCACTCCTCCACCCAACAGTAGAAGTTTGTGTATCAGCTAATAGGTGGTGAAGTTATTTTTCAGATTTGGAACCATAGCACAGAGTCCCCAGCTTTGGTTTGGTATGCAGAGTAGCCCTGATCCTGCTTGGTTTTTTGGCCCTCAAAAAATGAGACTCTTCCCAGCATGAGTTCAGGCTGCTAACAAATTTCAATTTATAGTGAATTGAAATTGAACCTTAAAGCCCTAAACCCTCTAAGTTTAAACACATGGGACATTCAGGCCAAGCATTCTTCTAGGCATTAATGCTCTTCTTGGGCATCTCCTTCAATGGTCTTTCAGCCTGAACCACACTCCTTCGTGGAGAGATCCATGCCATATCTAAATAGTAGTAATGGCTAGAACCTTTCTTCTCATGCTGATACTACATCTCATGCTGATACTAAATCTCATGCTGATACTAAATCTTTAGTATCATGAATCCTGATTCTGCACTTGCAATCACAGAATATAAACTTCTCCATACTATCACTTCTTGAGTATTTCAAGACATCTATCACATAAGTAGTCTCTCATCAATGTTTAAATCCCCAGTTCCTAACTAATGCTCAAAAGATAAGGTTTTGAGTCCCCTGCTATCTTTGCCACCTTCCTCTGAGTATATTCCAGTTTGTCTTCCAGTTTGTATTCACAGTCTAGGTGCGGTTTTAAGTAGAGATGTGCCACTGGGTTTTCACTTTTATTAATGCCAACTGTACTTAATATTACCTTGGAGATAAATATCCCTGATTGTCTGAATATACCAAAAGACCACATGCTTTCTCAAATGGGAAACACAAGCTTCATGACATTTCTTTTCTTTTAGTTCCTTACATACTTTGCCCCTTAGGTTATGGCTGATGGTAGCATATCAACTATGGTACCTGAAAACAATTTGGAAGAGGATCTAAGTGAAAAAGCTGAAGGCTATGATAATTTATCATCTACTCACCTTTATAAGAATCATCTGCAAATCTATGGTGAACACGTGCCCAGGTAATATGATAAAAATAATACCATGACTTTTTTTTTTAAAGATTTTATTCACTTATTTGAGAGAGACAGACAGAGAGAGCACAAGCAGAAGCAGGGGGAAGGCAGAGGGAGAGGCAGACTCTCCCTGCTCAGCAGGGAGCCCAACTCGGGGCTCGATCCCAGGACCCTGAGATCATGACCTGAGCTGAAGGCAGACAATTAACCAACTGAGCCACCCAGGCACCACTGACTTTTATTTTAAATTCCAAGTTTAAGGAGCACTTTAACTAATACTTCAAGTGGTTTGATTTTATTGCTTCAAATAGGTTTTTTGTCGTTTATGCTGATGGATCAGGAGTGGAACTTCTTCGTGACAGTGACATAGAAGAATACCTATCCTTGGCATATGGAGAATCCTCTACTGTTGTTCTCCAGGACCCAGTACAGGAACAACCAGGTAGGGAATCCAGAATGTCTGGAAGTCATTGTGTCTCCTTACCAGCTCCCAGCCTCTTTATCCAGTCCACCCCCATGTCAACTCTACTTTCTTCCTTTGCTCACTTTTCAACTCTACTTGCCACCTGGCCATGTCAACCTGTGTCTACAGTTATTTATGTTCATTCCAAGCTTTATCTGAGCATCAGCCTATAAACTGTGTATGAGTCCTTCTCCTACCTGTAAGCAGATTTGAATCTGTCTTTAGATATTTTAGGTATGTAGCTATGATTCTATTTATGTGTTCCTTTCATCTTGGTAGGGAAAAAAAAGAAAAGTGAGATATTGCTTGTAAGTTCTTTTTTTTTTTTGTCATTTTGAAGGTGTTGCCTTGATGAATTTAATATAATAAGAAAAGAAAATATGTTTGATGTGTGAGTTAGAAAGCCAACCTGAAATATAGGATGTTTATATATATATATATATATATATTCATTGTGTATATTATTCTCATCAGTTTTAAAGAAATCAGTGTGTGGCTAAAGATTAGAGACACATAATGCATCAAGAAAGAATCATCAGAGGGGCACCTGGCTGGCTTAGTTGGTAGAGCATGCAACTCTTGATCTTGGGATTGTGAGTTTGAGCCCCACATTGGATGTAGAGATTACTTAAAAAAAAATCTTTAAAAAAAAAAAAAAGAAACATCAGTTTATGTCATATGTGTATTTAAACATAGACATAAACTTGGATGTCATCTATGTACAAACCAATGTTTTGTATCTAGGTTTATGTATGTTCCTTTTTTATCTGTTCTCTGGTTGGTGGGATATACTTTACACTTATTTATGAATATGCCTGCATCCCTGCACACTTACATCTTTTAGTGTATCAATGCACATGTGCATGATATAGTAAACCTTGTTCTTTGTGAATATGGAGAGTGGGTGCTCTGACTGGTTGTGCAGTGCATGTGTAGAACTATATGAGAATTCATTGCAAATGGCTTTGTTAGTTATTGAACTAGCATCTACTTGATAACCTACAATGTGCAAACACACTGGCTGGGTATTAGGAATACAGTAGTGAGCTAAAACAGCATGGATCCTGCCTTCATAGAGCTTAGAGTTTAATGAGAGAGATTGGCATTAATTGTATAGCACACAATAACTGTGATTATATGATTATCAATTAGAATAAGGTCTTTGAAGGAAAGGAATAGGTTTCCTTTTTTTTTTTTAAAGATTTTATTTATTTATTCATGAGAGACAGAGAGAGAGAGAGAGAGAGAGGCAGAGGGAGAAGCAGACTTCCCGCGGAGCAGGGAGCCCGATGCGGGACTCAATCCCAGGACTCTGGGATCATGACCTGAGCCGAAAGCAGATGCTTAACCATCTGAGCCACCCAGGCGCCCAGGAATATGTTTCCATTAGAGCAGGAATCTGATGTAGTCTAGAAGTCTTCCCTGAAGACAGTGGAGCTAAGAACTGGTGGGAAAGTAGCAGTTGATTAAAATAGGAGGGAGAGCTTTCTTGGAAGAGACAGTACAAAGCAGAAAGCAAAAAGCCATAGAGAAGAGGGAGGAAAAGGCCAAAGTAGCTACATAGAAGGAGGAATGGTGTGAGTTGAGGCAGGATGAGAAAATACTGAGGTATCAGTTTTATCCGGCAAGCAGTGGGAGGTCAAAGAAATGTTTAAATCATGGCCTAATGTAATCAGTCACTCTGACTGCTAGCGGGATTCAGTCGCAGAGTAGATCTGGGTAGAAAAGCTGGTTATTGCTGTAGCCCAGAACAGGATCTCGCAGACACAAATGATCCAAAGTAGGTCAGTGGATGTGCTCAAGTGAACCAACAAGACCTGGATGTGGTTTTTTAAAGAATGGTAAGGTATCAATTAATAATTCCATGTGATCTAAACCCAGTCTCCAGGTGTCACAGTAGCTAAAAGCCTCACTTTTCTTGTTTAGATCATAAGGTTCTTAATCATAATCACTGCATATTGCAGTGTTTGTTGAGGGGCGCCTGGTTTGGCTCAGTTGGTTAAGTGTCGGACTCTTGGTTTCTTCTCAGGTCATGATCTCATGGGTCGTGAGATAGAGCCCTGTATGGGGCTCCATGCTCAGTGGGGAGTCTGCTTGAGATTCTCTCTGCCCCTCTCCCCACTTGCACACACTCTCTCAAATAAATAAATAAGTCTTTTTTAAAGAGTGTTTGTTGAATTTAGTGAAAACCTATTGAATTTCTCAGAATCTTTTTGATAGACAAATGATCCTCTGATAACTCTTTGAACCAGGCACCCTGAGCATCACTGTCCTTCGCCCTTTTCATGAAGCATCACCGTGGCTAATGAAGAAAGAATTAGATACAATTGTTCCTCCTAATCTCCAGTCAAGGTCATGGGAGACATTTCCCTCTATTGAGGTATAAATTTTTTCTTCTGGGAAGTCATTACCCTTGCATATCCATCCATCAATGTATTGGAGTCTCAGGTCTTCTCCTATATATTCACGTATTTTCATTCTTACATAAATTGTTAATGGGCTCAGGAGATTTATATTTGAAGACTTTAACATTTGTAGATTTTAGAGAAATATACCTGACTAGCTAAATCTCAGTTTCATTTCTTTTAGCCTATATTGCAGGCTCAAACATCTTCCTATAGTATGAAAATATCCACTCTGAGTAATGCATGTTCTACCTCTCCTATCATGGAATTACTGATATTATGCAATACAGAAATCTTTCCTTCTCTCATTCCTTATCTGTTAGTTTTAACACACAATTTAGGTCTTTCACACTCCCTTTCTCCCCTAATTTACTAATGCACAGACTGAAGCATGTAAGAATAATGTGAAAGAGGGGCACCTGGGTGGCTCAGTCGGTTACGCGGCTGCCTTAGGCTTGGGTCATGATCCTGGGGTCTTGGGATCGAGCCCCACGTCCGGCTCCCTGCTCGGCGGAGAGCCTGCTTCTCCCTCTCCCTCTGCCTGCCACTCTGCTTACTTGTGCTCTCTCTCTGTCAAATAAATAAATAAAATCTTTAAAAAAAAGAAGAATGTGAAAGATTATACAAAGGATTTGCAACTACAATGTTAAAAAGTAAACACTGTAATTTTGTCAGATTAGAGAAGCCCCACCTAAAGTGTTTTTAAAGAATGGAAGAAAACATCTTGAGCAAGAATCATGAAGTCCTGCATCGTGCAAGATTTGACATTTCATTTTGCAAGCAATTTGTGTAATATGTCCAGCATATTTATCAGATGTTAAATTATTAAATCAATGAAGACATTTATAATACGATCAGAGAGACATACTAGTGTTAGGTAGGGAGGATAATGTTTTTGCTGTATAATGAATTTTGCTCCCCTAAACAATCTGGTAATAGCAATGGCACAGATAATGAACACTTAACATAACAAAGACCTTGGGTAGCCTGGGTGGCTCAGTCAGTTAAGTTGCCTTCAGCTCAGGTCATGATCCCAGGGTCCTGCTCAGTGAGGAGCCCGCTTCTCCCTCTCCCTCTGCCCCTCCCCCCCACCTCGTGCTCTCTCTCTTTGCCCTCTCTCAAATAAATAAATAAAATATTTTTTAAAAAAGATAACAAAGACCTCTTAGTCCTATATTTTAATTTGGTGACTGTAACCAACGTGGTGAATGAAGGTGATCTGAATTCCAGTCCTGAGTCTACCAATTATTAATGTGGGATTTGGGACAAGACACATTAGACCTCTACTTCCTTATCTGAAAAATAAAAAGGCCACACCAAATGGCTCACTCAGGCTATATCCAAGTTGAAAGTAGTGCTTGTTGACCAATAATATGCCACATCTAAGATGCATGAAGGAAGCTCATTCTCTTCCTCTGCAAGTCCTATAGCAATGACCTCCTATGTCCAGTAGTAGTGGCTCTGCCCAGGCAAGCCTCTGCATGGTTATCTCTGACCAGGTATCGGACACAGAACAGCAGCTTACAGTGAAGCACATCACACACTCTATAGGACATAGGGCATCAAAGCACACTACTCCTGAAAATCAGTTACAAGGATAACATAAAGACATGAGTCGGCTCTGAGGCAGACATTTGTGCCCAAGACTCTGGAAGCATGTTTGATCTAGAGTGAGCTCAAAGACCACCCAAATCTATGGGATGATTTCTCTCTCAGTCTCTCTAGGTCAAAATGAACATGAAAACAGGAAGTTCAAGACCGCTTATTCCAAATGTCTTAGGCTACTTGTGGGTAGTAAGCAATAGTCACATGCATTTGGCATAAGCTAAGCTCCACTTCCATGATACCACATTGCTTACTGCTCCCCTAAGTGCTATTCAGTGGGACATAACGCAGCAGGATTTTAAAATATCCAGATTCCTGGTAACACCTATAAAGAGGAAAGCTTGCCCAGTTCTGTTACCAATTTTCCTTATATTTGAGAAACTTTTAGGGAGCAGGGATTTTTTTTTTTTTTTACTATTGCATTCCCTAACAAGTAGTTTCTTGCATAGTATCTATATAAATAAGGGCTCAGTAAAAAAAAATAAAAAATAATAATAATAAATTAAATAAATAAATAAATAAAATTAATGTTAAAACATTCTTTTTTTTTTTTTTTTTTTTTTTTGATGGTGGTTTTGCTTTGTTCTGTTAACAGAAAAAAACTCCCGGACCTCCATTTGGCACTCAGATTTGGAAGGGCCTTGACATTGGGCCCAAACAGCTAGTAAGTGCCCCAACCCCTATACTCAAGAGCCCCAAAGTGCTACAGATGCGCCAGTTCATCCAGCACGAGGTCATAAAGGATGAGGTGAAACTGAAGTTGCAGATTTCCCTTAAGGTAATGGAATTCAGGTAACCTGATCCAGAAGAATCAGGAACAGGGCAATTATTCCTCTTGGTCTCCTGAGGAACTTGAAATTATGTAATTCTACCACTAGTTATCTAATGCAACACATGAATGTCAATTTTCCAGAGGGTAGGAGGTTGAGAGGTAGAAAATACTTAATGGTTCCCATAAGGTATAGGAAGTATTGAGGCCCTGAGACATTGAAAAGATAAATAACTTTTACATGTGATTGCTTATAGAGTCCCCCTTCTTTCTTACTGTATGGGAAACTGGTTTAATGACCTCTGGAAAAAGGTAGATCTGTTTATTCATCTGATACTTGTCCATGGAAGAAAAGCATTGTTGGTTTTTGGAAATGGTTTAAGAATTTGTAAATATATAGTCAATTGTACCAGCTACATCTGTACCATCTCACTGTCTACTTTGGTAACGGTCTCAGAACAAGATCATGTGCTTTTTGTTTATGGTTATATACCCAGCACCTGGCATAGAGCAAGGGACCATTTATTTATGAAAATAGGTACCTAGGGAAAAAGTAAAGTATATTTCTCTCGGAAGCAAAGGCATGGACAAAGCCTAAACTTACATTCGTAGAAGAATCATAAAGACTATCCCTGGAGAGGACTCTAGAAACCATCTAACCCAAGTCTGTACATTTTATTGATGAGGACACTGGAGCACAGAGTTAGAAGCTGGACCTCTCTGGGGTCTTCATACAGTTCTAATATCTTGTGGCCCTCCAAGCTTTGCCTTTGGACTTTTCAGGTCTTTGCTAATTAATACAATTAAGGAAAAGGTTTTCCAGATTGCTCAACTAGTAACTGGTTTGTTGAGCATTGTGATCTTATATATTCTTACTCATTTTGTAGTATTTCAAGTTGATATTGACCATTTTGGCATCTCTTTCTACCTTATTTCTGTTTTATATTGATTTATTTTATTCTGCTGATTTAGGATTATATAAACCATATTCTAAAGAAAGAAGACAAGCTACAGGAAATGACTGTTAAAGATTCCAGAACTGAGGAGGAGAGGGGCAACGCTGCAGATCTCCTCAAGCTAGTTATGGTGAGAACAAAATAGTTTATGTACCAATATTTTTACTGTTGTTTCAATATTAGGTGCTTCAAGATAAAATATTACAACTAAAGCTGTTTCTGCCACTTCTATGGAGCCTTTGCTCCCTCCTTGTAATTTCTTATTTCTGGGGAAATCTGATTCCTCATGTACTGAATTTTCCAAATGCTTTTTAGGCTCTTCCTTAAATCATAAATAATTGTGAAGGCTCTTAAATAAAAGTTTATATTGTCTTTTGAGAAACTGACGTTCATCAAAATGTTGAATGAATTAATAAATGAATGAAATAGGAAGAAGGAAGAAAGAGGAATTTCTACAACTTAAAATGATTTGCATTTTAAAAAATTTGTTAAGTGAAAGGAATGGCTAAAAGATCTAATAAATTTTGTATTGGCATTAAAAACTAATTCATTTTATAGTAGTTTCCATAAAAGATCTATTGAGCACATGAAGAATGCTTTTAAGCAAAGTGAATGTGTATGTAATATAATCATCATCATTAAGGAATTCTATCTTCGTTTCAGTCATTCCCTAAAATGGAAAAAACTACAAAAAGTCATGTAACTGAAGGTAACTACTTTAATATTTTAACTTTAATATTTTTCTGCAAAATATTTAAAAATCTTAAATATACTTCTCAGTCATTCCTTCATCTGACAGTAAAGTACCACGTACATATTTCTGTTGCCATATTGGCCACGTTGGATTGTAATGATTTTTTACATATTTTTTTCTGCCTGAACTGTGAGATCCTTGAAAACTATGACTGCCTCTAATTTATTTTTAACTTTGATTTGTTGAAAGGAAACAGTTGACATTTGACGTTTATGTTAACCTCAGCTTGTATTTCCAACATAGCTAAGATACAAGAGGGACACAGTCAACCAGCCAACACTCTCCTCCTGGCACACACACACACACACACACACACACACACAGAACTTTTGAGCAACTATAGGTATCACCAAAACTTTGCACTATATATCTCAAGCAGTCTAAGAAAATAGCCTCATTCAAAGCATATTCATTTGGGGAATATACATCCCCAGCAAACTTAGTTATATGACTTCATAGTTCACAACAGTCAAGCCCAGAACAATTTGGTGGTCTGGGATTTTTTTTTTCCTTTTCTATTCTGGCCATATGACAAAGGTCAGAAACTGGCAGGCATGGGCTTCATTTAGCCCACAGATGTGTATTATGTGTCCCCCACAGTGTTTGGCTTGCACACTTATTTTTGTTTATCTGAATTTTCCATCTCCTGAAATGTGACATTACCACATAGTGACGTTTGGCTGAAGAGATTAACAGCTGCCCCTTTAGAATGACCATGAACAGAAGAATCGATCACAACCCTCAGTTGCCACTCCTGTCACTCTTTCACCTGGGAAGCCCATTATAGTAGGATTGTCAATTTAGCAAATAAAAATACAGAAGGCCCAGTTAAATTTGAATTTCAGATAAACGACAAGTAACCTTTCAGTATAAGTTTATTCCATGTTAGATTTGGGACATACTTATACTAAAAAACTATTTGTTGCTCATCTGAAGTTCAAATGTAACTAGATGCCCTATACTTTATCTGGGATCTCTACCTTGTAGCATTTGAATTTGTAACCTGTGGCATGAGGGAACAATCACCATAGAGGTAAATGGGTAGGTTGCCTAATAATGTAGGACGAACTAAATATATTTTTCAAACATACAAACAGACACAAGAGTCAAACAAGATCTTGCATGCTCACAGCTGCCCTTGAAATATTAAGAGTGGTGATTTTCGGTCAATTCTCCCCAAAGTATTTCCCAAAACACTCATTTATGAAATGGCTGCACCAAAAATGAATTTTATGATAAAATAAGTTTGGATAATCCTGTATATTGCCTTATTTTTTAGAGAGCCACAGTGTAAATTAACAAAACATATTTAACCTTGTATAAATCAATGTTTCCCAAGCTCATATAACCATAAAACATGGAACCTTTTTAATTTTTTAAATCTTTGTTAACATCCCACTGAGACCATCTTCTGAGGAATAGGCTCAGAATAACTGCCCAAATTATCAAATAACTATGGTATTATGTTCATATCCATAGATTTTTTTTAGAAAAACAATTTTAACAAAATGGTTAATTTTTTTTAAGTTTTGGTGTTTTAGATATGAAGAAATTCAGTTAAGCAAAACACTGATTCCCCTAATGCTGTGGGAGAAACGAGAGTCACTACATTTTACATTTTGACAAGAAGATGTGTGTTCTCTCATAGGCTATTTCCTAAAAGTGGTCTGGTTTACGGTTATATTACAGCTCGGTCATGGAAATTCTAGAAAACACTTGATAGATTAAAGGTAGGCTCTTAGAAATCCTCTCAAGTGAGTAATCGGGCACTGACCATGCATTGTGCCATCAAGAAGTGAGGATAAAAGTTAAATTTGTCTCTTTTTAAAGTTGCAGCCCACCTAACCGATTTATTCAAGCAATCTTTGCCTACTGCTCCAAAACATCTGCCAGAAACACTGGATTCAGGTTTCTTTGAAAAGAAATGGAGGTAAGCTCATCCCATAATGTGTTCCAATTAGTGTGAAGCATACAGTGACTGAGGAAATGGAGAGACAGTATCCTAACTCTGGGGGATGACATCCATGAACTCTCAGACTTTCATCTCCTACACTGTCAACAATTTATCATACAGTGGAGGCTTTTCTTGTATTTTTGTAAGCTGAGAGCATTGCCCTTTTCCATCATACTTTCCTTTCCTTTCCCCCAGGTACACAACACAAGCAAAGCACTGGAAAGAAAAGTTGGCACAAAAGAGGTAATTCTATCTTGAAGTATATCTAAGCCTGTGAAAAGGACCAGTTTCGTGGGGTCATGGAAATGAGATAGGTTGAAAGGTCCTACCATCCAGGCTCTCTGCTGTTATTTGAATCTCTTCTACATTTTTCCAAGTGGTTACTCAGCTTATGAGTGAGGATGTCGCCATTTCTAAAGGAAGCCCATTTGACCGTTACGTAGATCCACTCCTTTTCATAAGCAAGAAAGTTCTCAGGTACTCTCTGTGCTCTGTTAATTCTAATATACTAATAAATATCCTAGAACTTAATGCAGAGCCTAGTCATAAGCTTTCAAGGTTCTTATAATTCAGATGAGGAGTGTGCTCTAAGCATTATGTGCTTTGGTTTCCTTTTATTCCTAGCTGAGGATACCACCCCATCAGGAAAGGAAGCCAGATATATTTACTGAGTATATAGTGGTTCATATGGTACTGTCACACACATTTGCATGGCTCCTCTCCACAATGACTGGAGGAAGGATGAAGATTCTTCTTCATAAAAATGTCTGGGTTACCTTGTAGAATGTGTGGGAGAAGTGGTAAGATAGGACCCTCCGTCTATGGGCCACCCCTATACTCAAGGTCAAACTAGAAGGTATGTATTGTTTCATAGAATATCCCTGAAAGGAGTTCTAAGAGATTGGTGACAATGACTGCCTATGGGGAAGGAGATGGAGAGGTTAGAGGACAGTGTGGGATGCAGACCTCCTTTTTATTACATACTCTTTAATACTTTCTGAATTATGTGCATGTGTTATCCGTTCACATTAAAAAAAATTTTGAAACATTAACAATTTCAGATTTTAACCTACAGGAAGATAATGGCAAGCCAACGAAAGTTTCTGAAGAAGACAGTAAAACGCATAATTAGATTTGTGTCATAGAAAGAGAAGTGTTGGCAGCATGGAAATGGATCTGGGGAGGAGGGTTAAGAAATGAGAGAGTTTCCAGGAAATGGAGGGTGATCAACAAGTGTCAGATTCTGTGGAGGAATCAGAAAGGAGAATGGAAAGAGGAATTTGGGTTTATCACCTGGGAGATTTATTTTGTGAGACCAGCTCTAAGAGACTGTAGGCAATAGGCCACACTGCCATAGACTGAGGAATGAATCAGGTGAGGCAGTAGAGAGAAGATATTTTAATAGGAAATTAAAGTTGCTTAAGTAAGATGATATTTTGATTTGGTCAGTATTTTCTGACAGGCCAGCTAGTATAAGAGAAAGGGGCTAGTCTGAGAGCCAGTGGACCTAGAGTCAGTTCCAGTTTGATTACTTACAGCTGAATGATTGGTTGTTTTAGTTCAGTAAAATTTGGTTGTTTTAGTTCAGTAAAATTTACCTCAGGAATTCAGTGTGTTTATCTGTAAAATGAGGATGATTGGGCCATTTAATACCTGAAGTATCTTTCAGCTCACACATTAGGTGGTCAATAGCTGACTAGCATATGCACTTATCAAGATCATGGGCTTGGAGGCAGGCAACCTGGGTTTTAATTCAGACTTCACCTCTTACTAGTTATGTGATTTAAGGTAAGTTACTTACCTTTTCTACACCTTGATGTTTTGACCAGTAAAATGGGGATAATAAAAGTAACTCATAGAGTTAGTGTAAGATTAGATGTGTAAAGCACTTGGTAAAATTTCTGGCATGTAATAAGGACCTAAAAATGAGAACTATCTCAGATAAGATTAGGTTCAGCTACATTTAACAGACAACCCCCCCTAGTCAGCGCTTTTACAAGAAAGAAGCTTACCTTTCCTGATGTAAAAGAAGTCAGAAGTGGGCAGTCCATGGTAAGCAGCACCACAACATTGTCAGGAACTCAGATTTCTTTTTTTATCTGTTCATCAATCCTAGCACATGATTTCCATCTTCAAGTTTGCCTCAGGGTTGCAAAATCACTGCTGCAGCTGCGGCCATTTCATCCATATTCCAGGAAGTAGGAAAAGAGATGAGACAAGGACAAAGGGAAAGCCTCTCTGCTGCATCAGCCCTCTTTAAAGGCTATCTGGAGTCTTACCCAGTGGCTTCAGTTTCTTGTCATTGGCCTTCCCTGTATATAGGAAAGGCTGGGAAGTGAAGTTTTTAGCTGGTGTATCACCTCCCCAATATAGGGTTCTGATATTGGAAAGACAACTAGCAGGGTTATCATGATTGCTTTTATTTTACTTCTTAATCACTGATCACACTAGTCATAAACCATTCCTTAGGTTTGGGTTTTAGCTTTTGTTACCCCTCCTACTGAAATTATAGAAAACAGTAGAATTAAACTGGCATTTAAACCTCAGAGAATTGAAAGACATGCAAAAAAGGTCAACCGTGTGGATTTTAGTCTTTTGAGATCAACTGTAAAAACACACTACCACCTGGCATCATTATTTCCTATCTTAAAGGAAAGTCTGATTTCTGAAGTAGGAAATGTGACTGATTCTAGAAGGAGCAGAAAATGAACCAAAGCAAACTGACAAAAAAAAATTTTTTTTTTTTGAAGATTTTATTTATTTATTTGAGAGAGAGAGAATGAGAGACAGAGAGCATGAGAAGGAGGAGGGTCAGAGGGAGAAGCAGACTCCCTGCCGAGCAGGGAGCCCAATGCGGGACTCGATCCTGGGACTCCAGGATCATGACCTGAGCCGAAGGCAGTCGCTTAACCAACTGAGCCACCCAGGCGCCCCGACAAAAAAAAAATTTCTAATGAGTTAATTCTTACCAGTTTTAGTGTTGGTGATTCCATTTTCTGTGGGAATTAAAGCTAAAATTCTGTGTCTTCTTTTTATCATTATGGAAATATCAACCAGGAAGGAAATTGAAAACACACAAAACTACCTAAGGGAAATTAGAAACAAAGTAGTATCACCCTACTTCAAGTCTGAATTGAGCAAGTTCTGTCAGTCTCAGGTAATTGAATGTAATTAACAACAATTGAGTAAGAGTCTTTACAAAAGTTGATGCAATGCATATGTCATTATGTAATCAACCTTTCCTGTCGTTTCTTTCCTGCATCAGCCCAACTGACTTTACCTTTCATCAAATCCATGTCCTCACAAGGATTTGAGAGGGAAAACTAATTTCAGGTCTTACACCTAAGGAGAAGTTCACTGCCAATGTATTACTACCACTCCACCTCTCTGCCTTGCATTGTCACTATTAATTACCCTCTCCCCTCTCTTTTAAGCCCTTTTTTGGGTCAAATTCTCCCTATTTTTATCCTCTTATAGATTCCATTTTGAAGTTTTTATTCCATTAAAATGTCTGCACCCGTCTGCTGCTGAAATAGCACTAAATTATTATGAGTTCTTGGAAGCCCATGGAGACAGAGCACTCCTCTTCTATGAAACCTTGACACTCTCAAGCAAAGTGAATATTTTCATGTGTTTTGAGCTCCCTATATTGCTATGGATTCTCCAGATTCTATTATTAACCAAAAGCTGCCTGAGAAGAAGTTATAGGAAGTTATGACAGATTGACGAAATCTAGAACTGAGTTAAACAGTCTCTTGGAAAACTTTTAGTTTGTAAACTTTCTTTTCAGAGCCTTAAAAAAAAATTGCTTTCATCGTTGCTTGTCAATTTAATGTGCTTGCGGCGATTGCCTTCCAGGCTTGCATAAGTCTAAAGTAAGTCTTTTGGTTTTTCCTTTCAGTTTAATTATCTGGACACCCTTTCTAAAAACTTGCCTCCTTTTACAAAGAGAGAGGAAGATACAAACAAAGCAACTCCTCAGAATACATCCGATCTTCATCCAGGTAATGTGTTCATGGCGCTGTCATTCCTGTTAATGTGCTTAAAAGAAGAATGCCCAACAATGGCCTCTTAAGACATAACCAGTTCCTACCAGCTTTTGTGCCAGGACTAGCTAATGGCATAACCTATTGTGACTTGTAGATTACAAATTTGGCTGAGTTATTTGAGGAAACCAAGATATAAATAAAATGTAGTTTTCATCCTGTATGCTTAAAATTTACCTAAAAACATTTAGAAGACCTGACTAATGTACAAACCAGGGGAGTAATGAAAGGTTGGTGGAGAACAAGGCAAAAATGCAGGCTCGAGTTATCACCTCACATAATACCTAATTATAAGGAGGAAAATGTGTCTTTACAATGGAGAGCTGTAACATTTTCCAGCTTAACCAAGTGATCAAATTTCTACCAATTTTGACAGCCTAGCATTAGCTGTTTTCTCATGTAATGCAATATGAAGTGCCTAGGACCTATGTAGAATTCTTGCCCCAAATCCTTAACCTGAATTTAACCAAGAGAAAACAATCAGACAAATCCAGAATGTAGATATTCTGTGAAATAACTGTCGTGAGCTCTTTAAAAAAGTCGATGGCATTAAAAGAAAAAAAATAGGATAATTTTTCTATATTAAAAAAGACTAGGGGCACCCGGTGGCTCAGTTGGTTAAGCGGCTGACTCTTGATTTTGGCTCAGGTCATGATCTCCGGGTTCAATCACCACATTGGGCTCCCCACTCAGCAGGGAGTCTGCTTGAGGATTTCTCTCCCTCTCCCTCTGCCCCCCCACTCTCTCTCTCTCAAATGGATAGATAAATCTTAAAAAAAAGAGAGAGACTTAAGAGGCATATAAACTACATGCTACACATAAATTTGGATGCTGTATTGAGAAAATAAAGAGCTATAAAAGATATTTTGGAGCAACTACACAAGTTTGAATAGAGGACTATATAGTCGAGGGCATTGTGGAATATCTTTGAGTTTTCTTGGGTGTGATGATGGTGTTATGGGTATGTAGAACAATGTCTCCATTTCAAGAGATGCATGTTGGAGAATTTAGGGATGAAATGGAATTTAGTCTTTCTCTTTAATAAACTGGGTAGTTAAACTACCCAGATAGAGGAGTTTTCTAGTGCACAGCACAATACAGAGGCTCAACTGCCTGGAATGAGCACAGCCAAAGAAAATATCTGATTATCACAGAGTTTGCAAAGAGTAAGGCTGGAACAATGACTTAGACACAAGATGGGAGAAATCAGAGATGAAGGCTGATGGTGCTGGTGCCCATCTGCTCCCAGGCAGACAACTCTAATCAATGAAGCCTACTGTCCCCTTGAAAGGGGGCAATGCACAGGTTCCTCAACAATCCTCCAGGCAGCCACCAGCATTCAGCCAGGGTGGCCCACATACAAGTTGAAATGTGTTTGCATCCCCAGTCCTTGTTAGATTTGTTTTTTAAGATTTATTTATTTGAGAGAGAGAGCATGGGGAGAGAGACAATCCTGATGTAGACTCCTCTCTGATCCCGGACTCTGGGCTTGATCCCAGGACCCTGAGATGATGACCTGAGCCGAAATCAAGAGGGGGACATTCGGGGCGCCTGGGTGGCTCAGTTGTTAAGCATCTGCCTCCGGCTCAGGTCATGATCCCAGGGTCCTGGGATCAAGCCCCACATTGGGCTCCCTGCTCCACGGGAAGCCTGATTTTTCCTCTCCCACTCCCACTGCTTGTGTTCCCTCTCTCGCTGTGTCTCTCTCTGTCAAATAAATAAATAAAATCTTAAAAAAAAAAAAAAAGAGTGGGACATTCAACCAACTGAGCCACCCAAGCACCCCTTGATAGATTTATTTTAAATTTGTTTCATGTTGTACTTAGATATAGTTTAATAAAGAGCTACATCGTCATAATAATGAATGGATTTAAGATTGGAAACTTTTTAAAAAAATCACATCTCAGTTTCTCTTGCTAGGTAAAAGTAAGCTAAATTACTTGGTCTCTGCTTCATAGTCCAACCAAGATAACTACCGCATTATCTTATAGAACCAGCTAACTCCCGGGGACTGTGTTCTTTGCAGATACTGTCCTGTTCTTTAATGGCAGACATTGCATCATATAATGAAGAATCTCTCCCTCTGAATGGCCTTCTTCCATTTCATCTTTCTAAAGGCGGGGATGGGGGAGCACCTTGTTTATTGTAAAGAAGAATAAAAATATCAGTAGTCCCTGTATCATTGTCCAGAGTATCACTTATTATAGTATTTGTTTGGGATTTTCTAGATGGCCAGCCAGATTCAGAAGAGGAATCCCCACAATCCCCACTGGGTCTTCCAAAACTGAAGAATTCTGTGAATATCAAGGAGAATGCTGGCCAGAACCAAACTGAAAATTTAGAAAAACCTACTGAAGGTATGGTAGTCATTTGTTTTATCCTATTCTTTCTCAAAACTGAACATTGTCTTTTGGGACTAGGGAAGATGGCACTGGTAGCTGAATGTGTGGTTTGTGGTTACAGAATAAATTCTAAAGGGTCACAGATCCTGGAGCTAAAGAACTTTGTAAGATTTATTAGCACATCAAAGTATCTCAAAAAATATTTTGAGAATGACTACAAGTCCAAGATTGAAAGGAAAAGATGGGAAATATGTTTTTCTAGATTGTTATTGTATTCTATTTCTTTATTTTATATTATTATTTTATTTATTTTATTTTAATTAATTTATTGCCTTATTTGATTTTATTCCTCACGGATCTGAGAGCTTGCCTTATTTACTAAAGATCAGGAACCTGGTAGCTTTTATGAAGCAGTCAGTAATTTGGTAGTTGGACTCAGATTTACCTACCATTTCAGTGCTTTCTTGGTCTGCAGGTGCTAGAAGAGAAACATAGAGTCTCTAGCTTGTGCAGCACATCATCTCATCGAGGTAGCAGAAATTAAAGTATGGAATAATACAAAGCAATTATAGTACCGGGGAATCACATTACACTGATTTCACTGAAGTTAATTCAACTTTATGGTTGGTCAGAAAAAAGAAAAACAGAGTAACTTAAATTGTGTAGGTGAATTTGCACTTCTTGATGCCTGTGGACATGGTCCATAGTGGAAGCGAGCTGGGAGTCTGCCAGTAGGTCTTAATTACCTCTTACAGAGGGAACATCTTGCCACATTTTTGGGTAACTTAAGGGATTTCCCTTTTGCCTTCCTAATTTTAAAGTTATCTCTTGTATAACGTTTATTCATTTAGTGGATAATTTGCTCAATACCTGTTGTGCACCAGGCATGTTCTAGGCACCAGAAATGCAACAGTTAAGAGGCTAAAGTCTTATAGAGCTGTGCCTACTATGGGCAGACTTAGACAATAAGTAGAATGTAAGTAGGCACATGAAATAGATAAATTCAGATTGCTTAGCACAGACTAAAACCATATATAATGTATAGAGAATGTCTTGGGGAGAGGGACGGCATTTCATTAGGGGGTGAGAAGGCCCCTCTGGGAAAGGACATCTGAGCTTAGACAGAATGACAAGAAGGAGCCAGCCATGCAACCAGTGGGGGAGGGGAATGGTGCAAGTAGTGGGAACAGCAAGTATGAAGACCCTTAGGGGAAAAGAAGCAGAAAAATGGGCATAGAGCTAGAAGAAAATGAACAAAGGAAGAAGCAAAGGAAGGTGAGGTCAGAGGGAGGGGTAGAGATAAGACTGTGTGATGCCGCATAAGGAGCTTTGGGTTTTAGTCTAAGTGTAGTTTGTAGTCAAGCACCGCTGGAAGGTTTTGAATAGGGAAGGTACATGACTAATTTCTATTTTTACAAGATTATCCCAGTAGCTGTGTGGATAATAGCTCATGGTGAGGAAAGGGGGAGCAGACAAGTAGAAACGGTGGTGGGGGAGGAAGCCACCACGGCAGGACATGTGAGCCCCGGCCAAGACCTGACAAGGGCAGTGGAGGCAGAGAAGGTGGGAAGCAAATTAACTGGAACCATATATTCTGGAGGTAGAGCCAACGGGACTTGCTGGTCCACTGGATGTGTGGCTGAGGAATAAGAGAAACCAAGGGTGGTTCCCAGGGTATGTACCGCGTGACCAGTCATCAGGCTGAGAATGTGTCGTTGTAACAAGTTTCAGGTGATACCAGTGTTGCTGGTATAGGATCACACTTTGAGAACCATGGCCCTAAGGCAAACTGTAGAATGTAAAAATCAGGCGGAAGAGGGACCACAAAACGCTACTGAGAAGAAGCCAGTGAGGTAGGAGAAAAACAGGAGCATGAAAATCAGTGTTTCCAGTGGCTCAAAGGGCCCCAGGAGGCCCAGTGAGATGTGGAATACCCACAGGACTGGGTAAAATGGAGATGGCTGGTGATTTTGGCAAGAGCGCTCTCAGGACATGGAGGAGCCTGAAGCCAACTGAAGTGGGCTGTGGGCTATGTATGGAACAGCTGAAGAAGAACCAGCAGCAGGAATGCACAGCTTCCCACAAGAGATTTGCTGAAGAGAGAAATGGCATTGCAGATGGGGGCAGATGCGTGACCAAGGGAGAGATGTAAAAAAATTAGATGTACGTTGGGACGCCTGGGTGGCTCAGTCGGTTAAGCGTCTGCCTTCAGCTCAGGTCATGATCCCAGGGTCCTGGGATCGAGTCCCGCATTGGGCTCCCTGCTCCGCGGGGAGCCTGCTTCTCCCTCTGCCTCTGACTCTCTCTCTCTCTCTCATGAATAAATAAATAAAATCTTAAAAAAAAAAATTAGATGTACGGGAGGATGTTGATTTGCAAGCAATAATCCAATAGCGAGAGAGAATTTACAATGCAGGAGGAGGAAGCCTACTTGTAGGAGAGCAAAGTTCTATAGAAGGTGAGAGGACATGACATTTGGGGCAATCCCTGAGTGGGATGACCTTGGATGTAAGTAGGGCCACCTCATCCATAGTGACAGGAGAGAGGAGAAGGAATATGGGTACACAGGCAGGTGGGTTTGCATGTTTGGTATGAGGCAGATGAGCAAGTCTGATGGCAGAGGAGTGGGTATAATGATAGAATAGAAAGTCCATTCCAGAGAAACAAGGAAGCAAAGCAGGAAGGGGGTGACCGATTGTTTCAGTTGACAGTGTCAGTTGATTAGAGGTGTCAGCGAGGTCAAATGTTGTGTGCCAGATACCATGGAGTAATGAGCTAGAAGATTAAGAGGTCGTGACCTAGAGAGGAAAGCAGGAACAGATTCTGAAAATGGGAACATTATTGGTGTTGGCGAGGTCAAGATTCGACCATGGGAGTTTCTGGGGGGAGAAGTGCAGGGTGCTGGGTGGGTTGTCCAGGTGATGTCACCGAGAGGTGGCCTGGAAGTCCATCCAGGGTGTCAAGATCTCCAGGGAATCCAGGGAACAATTGAGAGGTCAGTAGATGACAGGTACATGGGGACGGCATAGGGAATACAGTCTGATAGCACGAGCTTCTAAGAAACAGGAGTTTTTGAAGAAGGGAAAAAAGTCTTTGAAACGAGGACACCTATCGCACCCCTAGGCTTGGAGATTCTGAAATGAGAGAAAATAATGCAACTCGCTGAAAGTAGTAGATTACATTTTGATTTAAACAATACAGTTTAAGGAAGTTCAGAATAGGAAGAGAGTGGGGGAAAGCTCTCTGGGAGAGCTAGCCTAGAAGAGATTGGATTTCAGAGGTTTTAAGATTTAAAATTGGATCACTGAGAAAAACCCTCATTTTGCTTGAGGAAACTGAAGCCTAGAGGAAGTCAAGCAACATCTAAAATCATACAGTGAATCTGGGAGGGCAAGAAAATGAGGTTTTGGACTCCTCATTTTCTATATTTTATTATGCTGCCCTCCGGATGTAGGAAGAAGGAAAGAATATTTATACCAAAAAAAAAAGGAGGGGAGGTAATGTGTTCCAAACCCTGAAGGTAGAAATGAACTGGAAATTAGCATAAATAGTTCAGTGGTTCTTATTTGGTCATCAATAGAGTCAGGTAGAGGAGGACTGGATTTTGTAAAATAAAAATGTACTTGGCATTTGCTGCAATAAAATTGTATAAACCCAATAGTGGTTTAAAACAAGCATTTTAAGGGTTTGGGGTGTGGGGGTGGGCTGTGGGAGCCTCTGTTCCAGGCTTCAGGTGGACACACTAGGGGCCCCACGAGGCCCCTGAGATCTGAGTGTGCACCTCCCTTCCCAAATCCACACTCGGTGACACCACACCAAGAGCTTGAGTTGGCCAGGCGAGCAATCAGCAAATACTGCAAATGTGCAAAGTGTCCAAACCAGGGCAGTTTTTATCCAGAGAGGCAGTTCTTAAACTTTTACCAGCACTCCAAGGGCTGCAGGTGAAATGTGGGGGTGTCTGAGCTCCCAAATGAAAGGAGCTGCCACCCCCTGGGACTAGCTGCTCCCAGGGCAGAGGGGCGAAGCTCAAGAGAGGTGAGTGGAAATGTGCACTGCCCCTCACAGCCTCTGCTTGGAGCTGGCCCCCTGCCCCTTACCCATACTCTCACTGCTCAGCTCAAGTCCTGTAGCGGAGCTCAATGTCAGTGGGGCAGAGAAATAGGCTCCACCTGCAGGGAAGACATGCTCAGAGAGGAAGCAAATAAAGCCATGCCCCAAGAGGAAGGGGAAAAAAATTATTGTGAATAGATACTCTAGTCTGCCTCAGTGCAGAAATGGGGAGCCATGACAGCTTCTTCAGGGGGGTCAGGCCCAGACGTCATATTCAGATGATACCACTAGAGGACCATCCCAATTCAAATATTAAAGTACCTCTGTATCAGCTGCTTTAAGACCCTCTAGTACTCCTCTCCCCTCTTTCAATCCCTGCTGAAGCCCAGGGGCAGCTCAGTGGGGTGATCGTGCATCTGTATTATGGGAGGCAGCATGGTACAGAGCAGAGCTAAGAATCCAGGCTCTACCTGGCTCCTTCGAGAAGAGATGTGTAACCTTGGGCACACTGTCTAAGCCCTCTGGCTCTTCCCGTTTCCTCTTCTGTAAAGGGGGAAATGATGGTATATACATCACGGCGTTGTCAGGATTAAATGAGTATCTGTAAGATGCTTTTTTAGAGTAGTGCCTGGCATGTGTAAACGTGGTATCTGTATTTACTATTAATAACAACAGTATGAGCGATTAGTTAGAACCCATTAGACTGGTAAAATGCATTCACATAAAACAGTATATGCATATGGTAGGAATACAAACAAAAAGACATGTCAAGCCATTAGAATGGTTGCATATGTCGGAAATGGTGACCAAAGAGAATAAAATACGTTAAAAAACTGCTCACTGAGTTCCCTCGCCAGAGATTTTGATTCTGTTTTGGTCTATAATAGGGCTTGTCTGGCAAGTGTCCTGGGAATCTCTATTTTTCTAGAATTAGCCCAGGAGCTTTATGATGCACGGATGAGTTTGGGATACACTGGGGTAGTTGTCTAGGAAAAACTCACTATTCATACAGAACGCTTCTGTGACCAGATGTGGGAGGGAGGGGTTTCCCACACCAAGGAATTCCACGACACCAACTGGGTTTCCTACAATTTACTTCAATTTTGACACT
Source organism: Neomonachus schauinslandi (assembly GCF_002201575.2). NCBI lineage: Eukaryota > Metazoa > Chordata > Mammalia > Carnivora > Phocidae > Neomonachus > Neomonachus schauinslandi. Next base: position 98,119,473 of record NC_058406.1, on the reverse strand, counting down.
AACCACAGTGAGTGCAGACCTTACAGGTTAAGGGCTCAGTCCCATAAGTCTGTCCCCCAACTTCAGATGCCAGTCACAAGTCCAGGCTATCACCTGTGCTTCTGACCAGCCAGCTATAAACTGGAGTTCCCAGGACCCCCTTCTAGGGTTTTACAATTTGGTAGAACTCATATATTATTATATAAGGGATGTGATAAAGGGCACAGATGAACAGCCAGATGAAGAGGTACATAGGGTAAGGTCTGGAAGGGTCCAGCACAGGAGCTTCTCTCCCTGTGGAGTTGGGGTGCAAACCCTCAAGGCACATGGATGTGTTCACCAACCCAGAAGCTCTCTGAACCCCGCACTGTGGGGATTTTTATGGAGGATTCACCACACAGGCATGATCAATCACTAACTCAATCTCCATCTCCTCTCCTCTTCCCAGAGGATGGAGGTGGGGCTGGAAGTTCCAAGCTTCTAATCATGGTTTGGTCTTTCTGGGGAACGGCCCCCATCTTGAAACCATCCAGGAGCCCACCAAGAGTAGCCTCATCGGATCAAAAGACACTGCAATCACCCAGGAAAGTCCAACACATTTAAGAGTTCCATGTCAGGAACCTGGGTCAAAGACCAAATCTTAGAACAAAAGATGTTCCTAGCACTCTTATCATCTAGGAAATTCCCAGGGTTTTAGGAGTTCTGTGCCAGGAACCAGGGGTGGAAACCAATATATAGGTTTTCTGTTATCTCACACTAGTAGGAGCACATTCCTGGTGGAGGCTGACTCACTTAGGCACACATTCCAGCCCTGCCACTTCTTTTAGTTTCTTGGACAAGTTCTTTAACTTCAGTTTCCTCATTTGTTAAAAAGAGAGAGAGATACTATTATTTGTTAGGACGCTTTGATTTGTAACTGAATTCAAACTCAAACTCACTGAACAGAAAAATGGGGGACATTTCTTGGTGCTCAAAAGCAAACCACAGAGTAGTGGACATGGTGCCAGCCCAGGGATGACTGGATCCAGGTGTTCTAGCTTTTCCGGGGTGTCTTTTTGTCTGATTGCCCCTCTCTCTGGGTATCCCCCTGCCTCCATCTTGCCCCGTCCCTACTTGTCCCTGTTCGGTTTATCCTCTTCTGCAAAGAACAGACTATGTCCATGTGGCAAGTACCATGACAATAGAGGTCCAAGATTTTGATTCTTCCAGATCCATAACTCAGTAGGCAAGTTGGGATTATCCCCATCGCCTTCTGTGGGGAATATCCTGGTGAAGGGCCTGCTTTGGCTGTACATGAGTTATGTGCCATCTTGAAGGCTGGGGCCAGAGATGTGGTGGCACCGGAAGTATGTGTGGTAGGAGTTGGGGGTAGAGGTGGGCAATGGCGAGAGTGCTGAACGTACAATAATTATAATTACCATTGCCCTCAGCTCGTAGGATTTTATGAGGATTAAGTAAGATGCTGTATGTAAAAACATACCTGTGGTGCCTGCAGATGATGGGCACTAGAATATTTGTTTCCTTGCCTTCCCTCTCTTGATGATTTGAATGTGTGAAAAGATATTTAAATATGATGATTTAAAATACTGTTTTTGTTTCAACCTCCTGGATATTTGGAGAAATGCATACAGCTACAGCTATGTAAATTACCTACTTTTGCTCACTCCTTTGCCAAGTTCAGTGATCTGAGGATTTAACTCCCTGGCTTAATTTATCTGTAATTACTAAGCCACTTTTTAGAAGTATAAATGTAGGAGTTGAACCAAAAAAACTTATGATTTCTCTCCCATTGGTTTTAAGAGATCTTTAGAGTCAGTGTTTATTGTGTTGTACCTTGTTGATTTAATGGAACGAACCCTGGGGAGATCTGGTCACTCAGCTTCTCAGAATTTGACTTTTCTCTATTTAGAAAGATGATGCTAATAAACGTCTGCCCTGCCCATCTCACAGCGGTGTTGTGAGAATTGACGTTAGGTAAAATCTCTTTGTAAAATGTAAAGATGCAACACTAGAATTGATAAAAAAAAAAAAAAAAAAAAAACCTTTATTCCTTTGAGTAAGTTCTTTAACTTATTAACAATGTGAATTCACCTAAAAAGGAAAGGAGAAACGTTTCCCAAGTTGGTTTATGTTCTCATAAACTCTGGTAGGACCTCAGATGTCTTTGAATAAAATGTCCATGTGGCATAATTTAAACTTTCTAACAGACCCAGAATCCTGTGCGCCCGTGAAAATTCCAACCCAGTCACTGCTGCAGGATGTCTCAGGACAAGCAAGGAAAGAGAAAGTGAGGTTGCCGCACTACTTGCTGAGTTCCAAGCCCAAGTCTCAACCTCTCACCAAGGTAAACCAGACATGGGAACCAAGTTCCCAGAGCCAGCCGGCATTTTATGTAATCCTGACTCATTGAAGTTGCTGATTTCTAGCGGTTGGGTAACTGCTATTCACTGTACGTGCGAGATCACCTCCCCATGAAGGCATTCAGGTCACACAGAGATGAGCTAAGGCTGAGCCAGCTCTTAAGCTATTGGTAGCTTGAAATCAGCCTACTCGGGATTCTTGCACCATGGAAATCAGCAAATGCTACCGATCAACTGTTCTTTGCAAAGAGCCAGGTTACCAGCACGCTACTGGCTAAGGGGATCACTGGCCACCCTTCTCATGACTCTTAGGGTAAAATCCAAATGACAGCATCATGACAAGCCCTGTTTGCTTCTCTACCCTCATTATACCCCATACTCACTTCAGCCATTGTGGGTTTCTCTTAGTTCTCCAAAAGCACCAAGCTCCTTCCTTCCTCAGGGCCTCTAAGATTAAGATTCCCTCGCCTCTCTGCTGGGAACCCTGCCTTGAGCCAACCAATCCAGTTTTGAGAGTCAGCCTTCGATGCTTACATGGCAGTCCGTGTTCATGGTCACCACAGAACTTACTGCAATGTCCGTAACTGATAATGTGATAGGAGTACCTGGGGATCTTGTTAGCATGCAGATTCTGAGTGACTGGGGCCTGAGAGCCTGCAGTTCTAACAAGCTCCCAGGTGAGCTCTGTGCTGCTGATCTGGGGAATAACAAGGGCATAGGGCAGTGGTTCTCAAAGTGTGATTTCCCGACCAGCAGCATTGGAAGGGCCTGGAAACTTATTACAAATGCAAATTCATGGGCCCCATCCCAGATTTACTGATTGAAAAACTCTGGGGGTGGAGTCAGCAATTTGGGTCTTAACCAGCCTCCCGGGTGATTCTGATGGAAGCTGAAGTTTGATAATCACTGGCACCAAGAGCATAAAGTTTAGAATCGGGCAAACTCGAGTTTGAAACTTTACTCCGCCACTTACCACTTGAGCAAATGATGTCTTTCAAATTCTCTGAACCTGAGCTTCTTTATCCTTACAGCAAAACCTAAAATACCTCCTTACAGCGCTCTTGCAAGGATTACATAAGACTGTTAAGCTCATTTCCTCCCACGGCCAAGCGGTTATTTTCCTCTGGCAGTTGAGCCCTTTTCTTATCTTGGGAACACAACGTAGAAATCGATTTTCTTTTATTTGATTACTGTTCCTTTAATGCAAAGGTGCAAGATTCGGTTGGAGGAAGAGTGAAAACATCCTCTGTTGCATCCGCTGCCATTAACAATGTGAATTCATCCCCTTTTGGATTCCACCTTCTCCCACCATCAGTGAAGTTTGGAGTGCTTAAAGAGGGACACATCTATGCCACCACCGTAAAGCTCAAGAACGTGGGAGTGGACTTCTGCAGGTGAGGCCTAGGCACCAAAGGTCTGCTCAGGTCCCCTTCTCCTATGCTGGGACTTGTCTTCAGCTGCCTCCATCAACGCATGTTTATTTGAACTGAACTCTAATTATACCTTGACTCCTGAATCTTCACATCATTCATTCATCATTTACTCATTCACTCATTCATTCATTCTTCCTCAGCTCAGTGTTTATCAAGCCTCAACTATGTGGTGGGCACTTCTTGGCCCTCCCATTAATCATTATTCATACTTTGGCAGAAGCAACTCAGGACTGATCTGCAGTAGCAAAGAGTGAAGGGGGAGTTGTGCAAGTGTTATGGGAACTAATGCACAAAACCTGAAAGTCTATTTCTCAAATCCGCCACCAACTGTAATACCGGCTGACATCTGTTTGCCCTCTCTGATCCAAAAGTGATTTTCATTACCTTATTTCTGCATAATTGGGGCAAAAGGGGAAAAAAAATCACCTGAGTCATTAGGGCCCTTTTGCCTCTGAAGATCTGACTTGACCGTAACTCACAACCTGTCCTCCCAGTTGAAAATACTCTGTATCTGGCATTCAGTGACAAGAAAAAGAGTCCTTTGTTTCCAGATCAATAGAATTGTGGAACTTATAGAGACAGACCTTAGAGACTATTATAAAGGATCAGAGTAATATGTTTTAAGGTCTTGTAGGCTAGAGCAAGGCTGGATCTCAAGTCTTCTGTGGACCTGTTTGTGGCACGGAGCTTTATCAGCAAAGCTGTGGTCACTGCTTCCTATGGGAGTTCAGTCCTTCCCATTGGGTCAATATATTCTATGTCTATACAGGACAACTCCCAATTACAAAAGCTCCCCTATTCTATTTTGCATTAAACTTGGGTGTAATGTGGGTCCCCCCCAAAAAAGTGGAATAAATGTTTATTTCAATTGCAGAGTTATGCTCAGTGTAAGTGGCAAGTGCTTCCAGTTTATGATTCTGGGCTCAAGATTGGAAATCAGATGGAACAAAGCTACAGAAGCATCCAGCTGAAAAGATCCACATCCCATTTTAGTTGAGGCAAATACCCAGCTTCAGGAATTATGTTTGTTTCTCAGACACAACCAGGCCACCAGATCAGACATTATTGGTTTTTTTTAGATTGCTGCCAACAGAGTGGGTGGGGAAAAATAGAGAATCAACTTCAAACTAATAAAACTCATCCGCGCAGATCCTATCTACTCAGTATAGAATTTTAGCTTTCGAGATTTCACTCCTCAGCTTGTTAAATTCAGCTGCTACAGCACACACAGCAAAGTTGCTGGTAGAAGGAGTGGGATTGAGGTCAACGTGGAGGTAGGCTTTCCCTGGCATTTTAATTTACTCCAGGTCTTTAACCTTCAGGCAGAACCCACAAACCACAGGAAGGGAAAGAGATCAATAAAGCCCCACGTGTGAGCACAGGGCTTTTCAAGTTCTCCAACATTCTCTGAGCCTTTTCTGTTTCTCTTCTGCCCAAACATGCAAGCGCCATACCACGACAGAGCAAGCCTGGCTCCCATGCTCCAGAGCTTTCCAAAAGAGCCTTTATTCTTCAGCTTAATGAGCTGGCAGTCAGCCTCGGTGTTCATGCTGGTGGCCACGCTGCAACACACACAGAAGCCAAACATTCATGACAGTCTGCCCGAGCCCAAGCGGCTCGGCAGCATCCGATAACCGAGGGTTGAAACTGGGGTTGGAGTCTGTTTGACGCTGATGAAAACTGTTGTTGGAAAGGCAGTTGTGAAATGGGCCCCAGATTCTTCTACCAAGTGATGATTAGGTTGTTCTCCTAATGGTATGGTAAAAGGCGAAAGATTTATGCGATCTGAAGAGAAACCAGAGTATCTCTCTTAATGGTATGGACCCCCTGCTCCTTTGTAGCAAATATTAACACCTTCCTGATTTTATAACATCCCGGTTTATTCATTGCTTTTTCCTTATGGCATACATTTATTCCCATCTTTTTGCCTGGTAGGTTTAGGGTGAAGCAGCCCCCACCCAGCACAGGACTGAAAGTGACTTACAAACCCGGGCCTGTAAGTCCTATGCGCTACCTGTTGTGTGTGTCCATGTGTGTGCACATGTGAATGTGTGTGTGTTTCCAGGGAAGTGGGCTTTTTAAGTCATTCTACACATTCAGTTTAAATCATGTGTAAGTCTAACTTTTCTAGTATCATAAGCAAAAGATGCCTTTTGGGTACGCCGTGTGGCTTGACCTTGCGTATTGCATGTAATAGCCGTGAGACAGATCCTTTGCATAAATAGTTAAACTTCCAGCTATGGAAACTTTTCTGAAGTTCACTCATTTGTCCCAATACTACAGTTATGCACAGTTGCATGAAAAATACCTTTTTAAAAATTAAATATGATTTGACATGCACTTGGAAAGCTGATTACCTAAAGGTATCCTGTAATAAATTTTTCTGCAAAATGAAAAAAAAATCTCTTGGAAAAATAAATATTCTATTTTTTGTATTTTATATAAATTTGGTTTGTTCTTTTGCTATTTGCCAGAGAATATTATTTAATGACATTCTAAGAAATAGTAGTATATTAAAGTCATCAGCTGCCTCATTTCTCCAAAGAGCTCTGAAAATACCAATTTTAAAATGTCAACCTATTCTAATTTTATTTGCTACATTCCCCAAAATGGGGTGTTTAATAAAAAAATCTGTATATTGCCACTTGCTTTAAATTATAATTTCAGAAATGTAGTATCAAGTAAACAAAAGTTTACAAATATATAAATAGACAAAATATAATATATAAAATAACACATAAAACATAATAAAATCACACTTGTAAATCTCAACATTTATTTCTTGGTCAGTGCATCATCTTAACATTCCTTCCATTTCATTCAACAAACTTTGAATACCACTGATAGGGACAGGGGACAGGGGGTGTTAAAAATGGGTAGACATATATAAGTTGCTCCCAGAGCTGCACACATAGTGGGGACTTGCGATGTATGACTAAGTGACAGAATGAAGTGAGGACATCTGGTAGACACATGCTTGTTCATCACAGACAGGAACACACAGTCTCATGGGAATACCAAGCAAGGGCGTCCACTTCCAGAACCAGCACGTGGTGTTCACTGAGTCCCAAGACCTTAAAACAAAGTCCCAAGACCTTAAAACATTCACAGTTGTATGTTGACCCAGAAGGGTCCATTTGATAGGGTGCAGAATCAGTTGGCCTCTTACCAGCAGCTCAGTGATGTTGGTTAATTAACCCTCTGCACCTTGCTTTCCTCATCTGCAAAAGAAGTTGCTTGGACCCGATAATTTCTTAGTCCGTTTCCAGCCCTTATATCTTATGGTCTATAGAACAGTAGTTTGCGGGCTGCAGTTCCAAACGGAAATATACTTTGGGGTTAGATCCACCAATTCATGAGTACCTCTCTGTCACATTTCATCATTGTACTGTGTCAAGATTCCAGAAACTTCGCAACATAAAGCAAAAGCAAAAATCAAAGCGAGCTCTTCTTCCACTGTTCTGAGAAGTTAGCAAATTTTTTTCATTTAAAGTGGGGGCGATGCCAACAGCCAAAAATGACTGTTGGATCAACCTTTGTAGGTATTAAAAACCCAGCGTGTATTCTTTGAAGCTCACTGTCTACTGTTAGGTTTTTTTTTTTTTTATTACTTTTTTCCTTTTTGCCAGTCAGTTTTGGCTCTGCAAAAATAAAATCTACAGACTTCTCCATATGTAAGTCTAACCACTATTCAGCTTGCTTAGTTGCCAACACTGAATGAATATGCCCAGAGTCCAGGTAGACCTGAGTCGTTGGCAGGATGCCAGCTGCCTCGGGCAGAGTGATGTCATCCCAGCCCCACCCTCATCGTTGGGCTCCAGGGCAAAGGGCCTGGTCCTCAGACACAGAGCATTGGATACCCTCCAGTAAGCAGACCTTCACAAGCACATTGCTGAAGAAGTTGAAACATTTTTCAGTTCTATTATTTTTATAGAATATACTGAAGAAAAAAAAACATATTTGTATCTTAATTGCTTTCCATGTGGTGGTTTCTGATGTATTTTTTCCAGATAATTGTTCTCAAGTCTGCTTTTTAACCTGCCTCCTGGAGAGGTAGCTTAGGAACACAAACAGCTCTTTCTTTCCTGGCCAGTGTTCTCTTCAAGGAACAAGGCAAGAAGCCCATTCCTTGCTATGTTTCTTCTTCATTAGATATTGGGTTTCTTCTTTGTCTGTCCAGACCTCTTCCACATAGCTTTCAGACCTAAGCAGTTTGGCACTTAAACTCATTCTGTCTCCCTCTGCTGGCTTGGTCACATCAGAGGTCCTCCATTAGGAACACTATAAACCAAGGGGCAGGGCAGGGAAGTTGTGGGCTCAGGTACTCTCTTGGTTTAAATTTACCTTTATCTGCAAGGATGCCCATAGAAACTCACTGCTGACATTCAAGAAATAGCACAACTACGGGCATTATAAAGTTTGCCTGCAGTTCACCACCAGTACGCTGACATTTTCTTCCTAAATAGCATCTGGTTTTCTCCTTCAACAGTTTGTCCTGGGTCCCATTTGCTCAACGCAACTCTACCTAACTAATCTACACAGTAACCCTTTTAGATGCCATAACGGCACTCATTCATGAGTGCCAAACATATAGATGAGAAAATAAGATTAGAGAGTGTAACTAGCCCAAATTCAGGTTAAAACCAAGATCTGAACTCAGATATGTCTGATTCTAAAGCTACATTGTGTCCTATAGGTGGCAGCTGGTTTGCAGACTGAACTGAAGGTGGAGTTATTTGCCATGGCCGTTGGAGGGGATGGTGCCAAGGGATCAACACACATCTCACACAATATTGAGATTATGACTGAGCATGACGTCCTGTTCTTACCTGTGGAAGCAAATATCCTTTAAAGCTCAATTTAAGTGGTCATAAGTGGAGCAAAAATTACATTTGAACAAGGGGAAAACAGAAGTCAAAATGCTATTCCCTAACCCCCTCACACGCATACTCCATAGCTTCATTAATTTTTTAAGACCATAGAATTTAGTTTCTTAGGAGGAAGCTAATTTCATCTTTGGAAGCATCTAGCAAGATGCCTGTTACAGAGTACCTGCACAGTAGTAACTGTGAGTTGAACAAATGCCAATGTTAATGGCTGTCTACGGGGTATCAGACAATCAGAATGGTTTTGAAAAGCAAGTCTTTGTCATCAAAACAAACTTGTAATCTTGTTAGGGAGTAGGAGATACCTTCTTCTGATAAAGGATAAATGGATACTCACGGGATTACACACACACACCTTCATATTGGTGTCTCTTGCATGTGGATACCATACAGAGATCAAGTAAACTATTATATGCAAAGTATGTTTTCATACATAAAAATGATAATTGGACACTTTCTTAAAAGCCTTATATAATCTAGAAGTAGAAATAAACTCTTCCCACCTGATTCCTATATTATTTTGTACTCCAGTGACATGAAGCATATAGTACTTTGTGTTGTAGTTATTCATCTATTTGGTATTTGAGCTGGGTCTTATAAATGCAAAAACTTTTAATGAAAGGAGACTTAAAATAGAAAGAATGAACAAATCCACAGCAATAAGAGAGCTCCAGGTGTCGGGAAGGGTAGGGAGTTCAATTTGTTGAGAACTTGGGGAGTATTAGGAAACACAGTGGGAAGTTGGTTGAAATCAAGTTGTGGAAGACTTTGAATCCTTGCTTAAACTTCATTATAAAGCAAGAGTGAATCACTGAAGATTTCTGATCCAGTGGATGATATAATCAGCATATTTTCATAAAACTGAATCCAGTGTTACTGTGCTGGATATGTTGAAGAAGAGCAACTGGATGCAAATAGAAGCAAAGAGGCACTGGAAGGCCACTTCAGTAAGCCAAGTGTAAGGACAGAACTATCATGTGGCAAAAGTGGGAGAGAGACATGGATGGAAAGACATTTGGCAGGGGATGGGGGTGTGCTGTAAAATCTGAGGTGGAACCCATTGATAGAAGGAAGTAGGAGGACATAAGAGTTCAACTCCAAGGTTTCAGGCTCAAGTAATGAATCATGGATGTGCAGGACTGGATCTCAATTGAGGAGTTAGAGCTGGAGATGTAATCATTTTAAGCATCATCTACACAGAGGTGACGATTGAAGGTATGGGAAAGGAGCAGAGATCTGGGGTCTGTTCAGGGAGTAGGAGGAAGAAGAGGAGCTGGTGGAGACAGGGCAAGCAATTAGAAAGCCAGGAAATATCTCAGAAGCCACAGAAAGAGTTTCAAGGAAAACATGGACATAGTTGACAGATACTATAGCGATGTCAAGGAAAATTCAGATTTAAGTAGATTGCTAGATTTGGTTGAAGGGAATGGATCAGAAGAGAAACGTTAAAAAATATGAATGAGAGGAAGTAATTGAAGCAGCAAGATCCAAAGGAGAGCAGGAGAATAATCAAGAACAGAGCCGAAGGGTTGGTCTTGGTGAGGGAGTGGGCAAAGATGGCTAAGGATCCAGACATTCTGAGGTGAAGGGGAAATTTAGGGGAACTTTGTCAAATGACCTTGATTTCAGTAGAAATGGAGCTGCTCAATTCATTTGTCCACTTATTTCAAAGATAAGTGTCTCTAATGTGCTAGGAACTGCTCTAGGCAAAGTGAACAAAAGACAAAAATCCTTGCCTTCATGTAGCTTACATTCCAGTGGGAGGAGCCTGTACAAAAAATAAGTAAAATATGGACTATAATGGTGCTAATAGTACAATGGAGAAAAATGAAAAGTAGGAAAGGGGGCACAGGGAGTGTTAAGGAGGATTCCAACTTGAAGTGGGGTGCTCAGAAAGACCTCACTGGGAATGTGATGGCAGGGTTCTTCTGTAGTGATAGAAGGAACCTAGCCAAAGAACCAGTTTTTTTCCTCTAGGAATTAAGTCAAGTCTTCATATCTTCTTCACGCAGGTTATTGGATACTGATCCAGAGTACCTGATCCCTGCTGCCGGTCGCAGCAATTAAGTCATTTTGCATTTCTGCTTAATAAAGTGTCTATTTCCGTGCTCATAGATTAAAAGCCACCTATCAGTTAGGCACAGACAGAGGGGGAAGAGAGTTTTATTAGATCTTTTATCTACTTATAAAATCAATAGTGAGAATTCATAGCCCATTTCCCGAGATCTATCCCTTCCCCACAAAAAAAGCATGACATCTGGATGTTGATGTGATTTGGGACCTGGTTATGGTAATTGATGGCTCCTACAGGAAAACTAGCCACAGTCAGCAGAGAAGCATACACCGAGTGAACAGGAGAAATCCAGGAAGTCAATATCCATCCTTCATTCCATAAGCCTGAGTCTGTAGAATTCACATTGCATAGAAAAGTACCCAAAATGGAGCTGATGATGCTAGAGAAGAGGTTCTGATTCTAAAATGTTATGAGTTTGTATATACAAATCATTTGATCATGAAAGTCATATGCCTTAACAAGTATTTTACCAGTTTTAACAAGTAGGAATTATGATAACAGACCAAAAGATTTTCCTCAGGGAAAAGAAAATCCCACGGTCCACAGGACTTCTACGATTTCTTCCTCTACACTTGGAATCTTCATGTCCCGTAAAATTTCTCAACATTAGGTCCAGTAAGTAACAAATGGGAACTTGATCATTAACCATTCACATGTGAGGCCTTAGACCTCATGTTTGCTCCTCTCTCCTTACAGCCAGAAACCAATAAGCCACTTAAGCTGGTGGGATGGAAATACTTGTTTTAAATAACTATAATGGCTACTCCCCTCTGTACATGATCATATCTAATCCTCATACTACCGATAAGATAGATATTATCTTTCCCACTTTATAAATAAGGAAAGTGAAGTTCAGAGAATCTTAAGTAGATGATGTAAAAATCTAACCTACTTCAATGTGATTCTGAAGTTTGTTCTTTTAAGCACTGTTTTCAATGTTAAGCTGACCTTCCAAAAAGCAGGAGCACCAACACCAGGATGTCCTTCTGGACTTGAAAATTTACAATTAAGCCCATGGTTGTCAAACATTTTGGACACGAGATTCTTTATATATTCTTAAAAATTATTAAGGATCCCAAAGAGCTTTCATTCATGTGGGTCATAGCTATCACATTTACCAAATTGGAATGAAAACTGGGAAAAATTTACAATGTAAAAACCATAATAAAGCCAATATATTAACATAGATATTTTTTAATGAAAAATAACTATTTTCCAAAACAAAAATTTATTATTCATGGGACATTGTTTACATTTTTACAAATTTCTTCAATGTATGGCTTAATAGAGCACAGTTGGATTATCCCGCCTGCTCTATATTCAGTCTGTCACGATATCAGACAACACACAGCCTCTGGAAAACTCTACTGTATGCTCATGAGAGAAAAAGCAAAATAGTATCTTGGATGCTACTCTAACAAATCTTTATTAGTTTCTTAGGGCTGGCCATGACAAAGTAGCACAAACCAGATGGCTTAAAACAACAGATATTCTCTTGTAGTTCAGGAGGCCGGAGGTCCAAAATCAAGGTGTCGGGGGTGGGGTGGGGGCTCCTTCTGGAGACTGAGGGAGAATTTGTTCTATGCCTCTCACCTAACGTCTGGTGGTTGCCAGCAATTCTTGGGTGTTCCTTGGCTTATTATTGCATCACTTTAATCTCTGCCTCTGTCTCAAATGGCATTCTTCCCTGTGTATATATTTCTGTCTCTCTCCTTATAAGAATGCCACTCATTAGATTTAGGGGCTACCGTAATCCTGAATGTCATCTTAAGGTCATCTTCACAGTTTCTGGTAGACATGAATTTTGTGGAGACAAACCCAGTGTAATCTGCTTCTGATCCCCCAATATTCACATCCATCCCATATGCAAGATATATCATCCCATCCCAACATTCCCCAAATTCTTCACCCGTTCCAGCATTAACTCCAAACCTAAATTCTCATCAAAATAAGCATCAACTCACATCTCATCCGTTGAAATCAAGTATGGGTAAGATGCTGGTATGACCTGCCTTGGTCTCCCTTCCATTGGTGGATGTGTGAACACGATGGTGGAAAAAGCATAGGATAGATATACCCAAAAGGAAGAAAGTGGAAGGAATAGAGTCACTAGGCTAAAGCAAGTGTGCGACACAGTAAGGCAAATTTCATTAAGTTTCAAGGCCTTAGAATAATCATTTGTGGCTTGATCTGCCCTCTGGGCCCACAGAGGCTTCACCAGCCCCAACCTCTAGACCTTCAGAGGCCCTGTTGTCCCCACCCTTTTCGTCCTCAGCCTGGGACACAATCTTAAAAAAAAGCCCATTTCCTGCTTTTAGAATCCCAGAAGTCTGGCAGTCTTCCTTCATCTTGTCCCATCTCTGTCCCTGTCAGGCCAAACCAGCAGCATTTCTGCTGATTTAACATTCTCAAAAATCTGTCAGTCTTCATGGATGTCAAGGAGATCCACATCATTAGACATGAGGCTTCTCGAGAGATCCTTCCTGGATAACCGGACCTCTATTCTTGGCTTCTGCTGAGATGCCTGATTGTTTCCTTGGTCATAAAGCTAATCTCTCCACCACACACCCGTGGTGACCGCTCCAGAGTATGCCTTAGCATTGTTTTGCAGTATGGATAGAATGTGAATTTTCGAACTCATCATGTTTTGGTTCCTTTTTGCTAACCACTTCCTTCCTCAAATTATTTCTTTTCTCGTGCATTTTATGATAAGCAGTAAGAACCCAGGCCACATCTTCCATATTTTGCTTGGAAACCTCAGCTAAATATTCAATGTCATTTTTCACAAGTTCTACCTTAAACCCAAAAGCAGAACACAATTCAGCCAAGGTCTCTGCCACCTTTTAACTTCTCCTCCAGTGTCCAACAACACATTCATTTCTGTCTGAGGTCACACCAGAAGCACCTTTAATGTTCGTACTTCTATCAACATTTTGTTCATGATGATGTAGAAATTCTCCGAGATGACAGCTTTCTCTACTTTCCCCATCGCTTCCTTCTGAGCCCTCACCAAAATTGTTTTTAAGTCCTTATTTCTACCAAAGGTCATTTCAAGATAACCTAGACTTTTTATTGCACTGCTCAAAATTCTCCCAGCCTTTACCCATTATCTGATTCCAAAGCCACTTCCACATTTTTAGGCATTTGTTCCAGTAGCACCCCACTTCCTGGTATCACTAGTAGTTTCCTGAGGCCTCCATAACAAATTACCACAAACTGGGTGGTTTAAGACAAGTTAGTTATTTTCTTGGGAGTTCAGGAAGCCAAAGGTTTGAAACCAAGGTGTTCGAGGGCTGGTTCCTTCTAGAGGCTGAAAGAGATTTTGTTCCTGCCTCTCTCCTAGCTTCTTGCAGTAGCCAGAGTCCTTGGTGTGCCTTAACTAATAGCTACATCACACCAATTCCAGTCTCTGCCTCTGTGGTCATGTGGCCTCCTTCTCCGTGTCCCCTCACATTACATTCTTATATGGCCACAGTCACTGGATTTAGGGTCCACTCCAATCTAGCATGACCTCATCTTAACTAATTACGTTTATAAAGACCCTATTTCCAGGGGCGCCTAGGTGGCTCAGTCGTTGGGCGTCTGCCTTCAGCTCAGGTCATGATCCCAGGGTCCTGGGATCGAGCCCCGCATCGGGCTCCCTGCTCCACGGGAAGCCTGCTTCTCCCTCTCCCACTCCCCCTGCTTGTGTTCCCTCTCTCGCTGTCTCTCTCTCTGTCAAATAAATAAAATCTTTTTTTTTTTAAAAAAAAGACCCTATTTCCAAATAAGGTCATGTTCACAGGCTCTGAGTAGACGTGAATTTTTGGAGACCACTCTTCAAACTACTACAGATTTTAATATTTTTTGAGAATATTTTTGACCTTGCAAACTCCTTGAAAGGGTCTTAACAGACCCCCAGGGGTCTTAAAATATACTTTGGGAACCACTGAAATCATGGTTTATGTCAGTTCTACTCTATGACTTTCAGAAGTTACTCTAAACTGAGAAGTGGTGAAACCATCACTAGCTAGACAACTCTTAAAAACTACAAAACAGCTTTCGAATAGATACATAATTCCTGTTGGCACCAATCTATCATAAGTAACTTTGTGCATCTACCTAATAGAAGAAATGTCTAAAGTGATGTTGTCTTTATGCCTCTGTTCATATTATCACAGAGTTAATGAGATTGAAAGATGCCTACTGTACTTATTCTTTTATTTTAAAGACAAGCATCTAGTGTAAACATTCTCTATATCACCCAGAGCTAACAGATAACATTTTAGTATATTTCTTTCCCATCCCTTCTATGTGTGTACGTACTGGAATCATTCTGTAGTTTTAGATCTTGTGTAGCTCACACAGTAACAGTAGTACCATATCTTGTGTTTGAGGCAGTAAGCACTTCACAATAACTTTATGAAGGTAGACACTATTGTGCCTAATTTATAGATGAGGAATCTGAAACATCACCATGTTAGGTAATTCGCTCTATAGAAGCTCTATTAGTTATCTATTGCTACATACAAATTAACCCAAAACTTTGTGGCTTAAAGCAGCAGTCACTTAAGATCTCAGAGCTTCCATGGTTCCAGAATCTAGACAGAGTGCAGTTGGATACTCTGGCTTAACTAGGAATGAATGTGCTTTCAGTCCACTCAGGCAGTCGTTGGCAGGATGAAGTTCCTTGTCATGTGGGCCTCTCCTTAGGGAATCTCAGAGCAGGGCAGCTTGGTTTATCAGAACAAGAGCCTGAGAGTGTGAGCAAGGCAGAATGCAGTGTTTTATAGCCCACTCTTGGAACAGACATCCTATTACGTTTGCTGTATTCTGTTCTTTAGAAGCCAGTCACTAGGTCCTGCCCACACTCACAGGGAAGGAATTACACAAGGGCAACTTGAACTTGACCTAACAAAGGTTGGGGCCAGTGACTGTTGGACCATGTGTGCTCAATCCTAAAATCACATGAGAGCTGCTTGGAGCCCACAACATTTCAGAAATAGTGACAGGACTTAGAATATAAGGTGATACTGCTAAGAACCTCAGTCTCATCTCAAAACTTAGGATCTTAAATTGTGAGGAAAGGGGGCAGATTGTGGAGAGTGTATGTAGGCCAGGTGGCTTCTTCCTGAGTTCATGGCTGGCCTGGAAAGGCTACATTGAGCAGGCTCATCAATTGTGCTGATAAGAAGGGGAACCCTAGAAACAGTTTTGGGCCCAATGACAGACACCACTGCCTCCTTGGTCACTGTCCTATGTCACCTCCCAGATTTAGAGATTTCTTTGGGGGAGCTAGGACTTAGGACACTTGAACTGAGAAACAATTTAATAACCAAGTATACCAAGCACCTAACTTCCAGCCAGGGAATCTCAAAATGGTTAAGCATATCTTCTTTACATAGAGACATATATAAATATTTAAACGCTTAGATGTTATATTCCTAATAAACCATCATGAGGCTTTTCTTTATGGCATCACCAGCTTCTACAGGTAACACTGCATGATTTGCAAGAGTTATTACTCCTTACATGGTTCCTGTACTAAGGATTATATCTAGCCAATGGCTGGCTAAGCCAATAAATGCTGACTTAATGACTAGAAACTGGCTTGGCTTAAAATTTTAAAGTTTACTGGTTTTTTTAAGATTTTATGTATTATTTTTAGAGAGAGAGAGCACAAGCAGGGAGGGGCAGAGGGAGAGGGAGAAAGAATCTAAAGCAAACTCTGCAGAGCATGGAGCCTGACGAGGGGCTTGATCCCACAACTGAGCTACCCAGGTACCCCTAAAATTAACTTTTTAACTGACCAGTTAACCTTAAACCTTTAGGGTTAAGGAGTTTCAAGTATTTTGACCAAAAGTTAGAGCTCAGTCACTTCCTATACACATCATTTCATCTGTCATAAGCTCTCCTTCTCTTTGATTTGTGTAATACCTACCAGACAGAAACACCTTTAAATTCCCTGCTACAATCCATGTTAACTGATGGCAAAGCTATGGGAAAGCAACACTTTTAAATACAAGTAGAGTACCCTCCTGATCTTGTTTTGGTTTGGAAAACATCAAAAACATTAATGGGAAATGCTGCAGTTTCCTATTTTCTGATGAACACTTCCAAGAAGCACAGACATGATATGGATTCAGCCTTTGTTCATTCAAGAATTAGGATATCTTTCAATAGGTAACTAACTCCTCTCCCTAGTGGCAGGAACAGACGCTTAAAGAAAAGGCTGCTTCTTCAGACTAGAAGCACCTAGAATCCACCATACTATCTCTTCTCTTACCTTTTCATACTTAAGCTTCAGGAACTATATGCTAAAATAATCTTTACTTATATTCTGCACAACGAATAATACCACCATGTTCCTTACCTTACTTCAGTGACTGTGTTGTTATGGTCAGGAATAGTACTAGACTTGTGGCTAGGGACCCTCGGATAACCACACCACAAGAACTGCAGCTCTGAGACTGGCAAAAAAAAAAATGGTGGCACCACAACATAGCGCCTTAAATGAAATGGACAAATTCACAGGACACCAACCACTGAAACTGACTCAAGAAGACACAGAGAAAGAAAAGAAGATGGCGGTGGAGTAGGAGGACCCTAGGCTTATCTTGTCCAACAAACACAACTAGATAATGATAAAATCAGCATAAATACCCCAGAAATCGACCTTAAGACTGACAGAACAAGCTCCACAGCCAAAGGGATAGAAGAGGCCACATCAAAGAAGCAGGAAGTGTGGAGCTGTGTTTTAGGGGAGAAATGAATCATGGTTGTTCTGGCAGGGAGGGAGCTGTGGTCATGGAGAAGGGCAAGAGAGAGGAACAGCCAGTGGAACACACCAGGGGATATTTCCTGGAAGCCACTGGCCTGGAAAATGACAAGGGGTTAATTTTGTGAGTTCTTGCAACCAGTGGAGCTTAAAGCCTGGAGTTTTAAAGGTCAGCAAGCTTGGCTGGGATAGAGCCCAGAGGGCACTGTGCTGCTCCAGAAGAGAAGGCAGGAAAACAGCCTGGGTGCAGACAGCATGGAAAGAGCCACGTGAAAAAATGCCTGGGACATGGGGGGGTGCGGGGGGATTATCAACATTCAGAGACACCTCTCTGGGAACAAAGGAGCTGGCTGGTGCCATTTCCCTCCACCACCCCTCAGCATAAACACAGAGCCACCCGAAGGAAGCAGCTCAGGACTGACACTGGCTGTCCAACTTGCTTACATGAAACCCCACACTCCTGAGCTCTTAGGACTGCCTTCTTAGTCAAGCCTGCCTCAGTCCAAGCGTGGTGGGCCACTACCCCAGAAGACCAGCACAAACCCCTGCCCACACCACATCTCCCCACCAGAGAGTTCTGCAGCGCCTCTGTGGAAGTGGTATCAGGATTCATTTCATAAGCAGACCAGAGCACACCGAGTTAAAACTCACCACATTCAGGCCAGGAACCAAACACTGTCCACAGCAGGCAAGGAGAGCCTCTGCAGACGATTGGCCTAAAAGACAGAACAGCCAAAACACAACAGCAGAGTGCAGGCAGCACACACTGGAGACACTCCCTGAAGCACCAGGCTCTGGGTACTACATGACCTCTTTTTCATAAAGGCCATTACCAGGGGCAGGAAACCTAACTGGCTTTTCTAACACACAGGAAAAGGCAGAGACTAGACAAAATGCCAAGACGGGGTAATTTATCCCAAATGAAAGAACAAGATAAGGCCACGGCCAGAGATCAAAGCAAAAGAGATATAAGTAACATAACTGATGGAAAATTTAAACAACAATCATAAGAATACTCACTGGGCTTGAGAAAAGAATAGAAGATATCAGTGAGACCCTTACTACAGAGATAAAGGAGTTGAAAAAGAATCAGAAATGAAAAATGCAATAAATGAGATTGGAAACAGGCTTGATGCGATGACAAGCAGGCTGGAAGAAACAGAGGAATGAATTACTGAGCGAGAAGAGAAAATAAGGGAAAATAAAGAAGCTGAAAAAAGAATTATGGAACATGAGAGTAGACTTAGGGAACTTAGTGACTCCATCAAACATAATAATATTTGTATCCATAGGTGTTCCAGAAGAGGAAGAGAGAGAAAAGGGGGCAGAAAATTTATTTCAAGAAATAATAGAAGAAAACTTCCCTAATCTGGGGAAGGAAACAGATATCCAGATTCAGGAGGCACAGAGAACTCCCAACAAATCAATAAAAGCAGGTCAACACTAAGACATGTTGTAACTAAATTTGCAAAATATAGTAATAAAGAAAAAAAATCTTAAAAGCAACAAGACAAAAGTCCCTAACTCACAAGGGAAAACCCATAAGGCTAGCTGATTTCTCAACAGAAATATGGCAAGCCAGAAGAGAGTGGCATGATATATTCAAAAGTGCTGAATGGGAAAAATCTGCAGCCAAAAATACTCCATCCAGCAAAGCTATCGTTCAGAATAGGAGAGAAAAAGCTTCCCTAACAAAAATGAAAGGAATCTGTGGCCACTAAACCAGCTCTGCAAGAAATATTAAAGGGGACTGTGAGTGCAAAGGAGAGACCAAAAGTGACAAAGGCGAGAAAGGATCAGAGAAAATCTCCAGAAACGAGAAAATAAGTAATAAAATGGCAATAAATACATGTCTATCAATAATTACTTTGAATGTAAATGGACTAAACACTCCAATCAAAAGACACAGGGTGTCAAAACAGATAAAAAAAACTCCTTTATATGCTGCCTACAAGAGACTCATTTTAGACCTAAAGACACCTGCAGACTGAAAGTGAGGAGGCAGAGAAGTATTTATCACACAAATGGATGTCAAAAGAAAGCCAGACAGGCGGAGCAAGATGGCGGAGGAGTAGGAGACCTGGATTTCGTCTGGTCTCAGGAATTCAGCTGGATAGGGAACAAACCATTCTGAACACCTACAAACTCAACAGGAGATCGAAGAAAGGAAAAGCAACAACTCTCTGAACAGAGAAGCGACCACTTTTTGGAAGATAGGACGTGCGGAGAAGTGAATCCGAGGCGATATTCGGGAGGATAGATGGCGGGGGAGGGGCCTCCGGCGGCCGCTTCTGGCAAGTGATAGAGCCGCGGAGCACAAAATCGTAACTTTTAAAAGTCTGCTCCACTGAGAGACGTCACTCTGGTGGCTAAGCGGGGGGTGGAACCCTCCGGGACAGTGTGGTCTCAGGACTCTCGGGGTCACAGAAAGACCGGGGGTGCCTGAGTGTGGCAGAGCTCCCAGGTAACGGAGCAGGGAAGCCGGCTGCAGAGGCGGAGCCCAGGCGCGGGCTCTCAGCTCGGGGTTGCCATAAACCGTGATCCGCGGCACAGTCGGGCCCCTGCTCCTCCAGCAGGGACCCAACAAGCGGCAGATCCGGGGAGACTCACCTTCCTCCCCCCCGGGAGGAGCCGCGCGGGAGTGCGCCGCAGGGATCTGCTGGGTTTGGAGACTCCACCCGGGGTCGGGTGCCAGAGATAGAAACGCGCGGTCAGAGGCCGGGTGAGCACGGAGTGCGGCTGGAGACCGGGGAGATGGGAGTGACTGGCGGCTTTTCTCTGGGGGCTCACTTAGAAGCGGGGCCCCGAGTTCTCGGCTCCTCCGCGGCGGAGATTGGGAGGCCGCCATTTTCACTCTCCGCCTCCAAAGCTGTAGGAAAAGTTCGCAGGGAACAAAAGCCCCGGAGAGCAAACCTGAGCAGATTACTTAGCTGGGAGGGGGCAAGGGCGGGGCAATTCCGCCTCCGGCAAAGACATTTGGAAACCACGGCAACAGGCCCCTCCCCAGATGATCAGCGAGAACAGCCAGCCAAGACCAAGTTTACCCATCAATGAGAACGGCAGAACTCCAGCTCTAGGGGACTACTGCACATAGAATTCATGGCTTTTTTACCATAATTCTGTAGTTTTTAAAAGTTAATTTTTTTTAACTGTCTTTTTTTCTTTTTTTTTCTTTTTGAATTTTTCTTTTTCCCTTTTTCAACCATCTTATCAATCCCTTTTTAAAAAAAAAAAAATTTTTATTTTTCATTTTTAGAGTCATATTCTATCCCTTCATAGTATTTACCCGTATTTTTGGCATATATATATAAGTTGTTCTCTCTTTAAAATTTTGAGATAGTTTCTTCTAACAGATCAAAATATACCCCAAATCTCTAGTATATGGTGTTTTCTATTCCCCTGCCTGATCACATCCTCTCCCTTTTTTTTTTCTTTTTTTAAATCCTCTTCTTTCTTTTTTCAAACAACTTCTTATCAACTCCTTTTATAAAATTTTTTATAATTTCCATCTTTACAGTCATATTCCATCCCTTCATCATATCAACCCTTATTTTTGTACATATATAAGTTTTTCTTTCTTTAAAATTTTGGGAGGCACTTTCTTCTAACAGACCAAAATACACCCAAAATCTAGTGTGTGGCACTGATCTATATACCAGCCTGATCATATTTGATCACATTCTGGTTTTTTTTTGTTGTTGTTTTGATTTGTTTGTTTTTGTTTTTATCTTTATCTTTTTCTTTTTTTTCTTTTTCTTTTTTCTCTCTTTCCCTTTCTTTTCCCACTGCTTCAGGTTTTTTCTGATTTGTTTAGAGTATATTTTCTGGGGACGTTGTTACTCTGCTAGCATTTTGTTCTCTCATTAATCTATTCTCCTCTGCACAAAATGACAAGACGGAAAAAATCACCTCAACAAAAAGAACAAGAGGTAGTACCGACTGCCAGGGACCTACTCAATACGGACATTAGTACGATGTCAGATCTAGAGTTCAGAATCATCACTTTAAAGATACTAGCTGGGCTTGAAAAAAATATGGAAGTTATTAGAGAAACCCTTTCTGGAGAAGTAAAAGAACTAAAATCCAACCAAGTAGAAATCAAAAAGGCTATTAATGGGTGCAATCAAAAATGGGGGCGCTAACTGCTAGAATAATGAGGCAGAAGAGAGAATCAGTAATATAGAAGATGAAATGATGGAAAATAAAGAAGCTGAGAAAAAGAGAGATAAACAACTACTGGATCACAACGGCAGAATTCGAGAGATAAGCGATACCATAAGACGAAACAACATTAGAATAATTGGGATCCCAGAAGAAGAAGAAAGCGAGAGAGGGTCAGAAGGTATAATGGAGCAAATTATAGCAGAGAACTTCCCTAATTTGGGGAAGGAAACAGGCATGAAAATCCAGGAAGCACAGAGAACCCCTCTCAAAATCAATAAAAATAGGTCAACACCCTGACATCTAATAGTAAAACTTACAAGTCTCATAGACAAAGAGAAAATCCTGAAAGCAGCTCGGGAGAAGAGATATGTAACCTACAAGGGTAGAAACATTAGATTGGCAACAGACCTATCCACAGAGACCTGGCAGGCCAGAAAGGACTGGCAGGATATATTCAGAGCACTAAATGAGAAAAATATGCAGCCAAGAATACTATATCCAACTAGGCTGTCCTTGAAAATAGAAGGAGAGATAAAAAGCTTCCAGGACAAACAAAAACTAAAGGAATTTGCAAACACAAAACCAGCCCTACAGGAAATCTTGAAAGGGGTCCTCTAAGCAAAGAGAGAGCCTAAAAGCAACATAGACCAGAAAGGAACACAGACAATATACAGTAACAGTCACCTTACAGGCAATACAATGGCACTAAATTCCTATCTTTCAATAGTTACCCTGAATGTAAATGGGCTCAATGCCCCAATCAAAAGACACAGGCTATCAGACTGGATTAAAAAACAAGACCCATCGATATGCTGTCTGCAAGAGACTCATTTTAGGCCCAAAGACAGCCCCCGATTGAAAGTGAGGGGGTGGAAAACAATTTACAATGCTAATGGACACCAAAAGAAAGCTGGGGTGGCAATCCTTATATCAGACAAATTAGATTTTAAACCAAAGACTGTAATAAGAGATGAGGAAGGACACTATATCATACTTAAAGGATCTATCCAACAAGAAGATCTAACAATTGTAAATATCTATGCCCCTAACATGGGAGCAGCCAATTATATAAGCCAATTAATAACAAAAGCAAAGAAACACATCGACAACAATACAATAATAGTGGGGGACTTTAACACCCCCCTCACTGAAATGGACAGATCGTCTAAGCAAAAGATCAACAAGGAAATAAAGACTTTAAATGACACACTGGACCAAATGGATTTTACAGACATATTCAGAACATTCCACCCCAAAGCAACGGAATACACATTCTTCTCTAGTGCCCATGGAACATTCTCCAGAATAGATCACATCCTAGGTCATAAATCAGGTCTCAACCGGTACCAAAAGATTGGAATCATTCCCTGCCTATTTTCAGACCACAATGCTTTGAAACTAGAGCTCAATCACAAGACAAAAGTCAGAAAGAACTCAAATACATGGAGGCTAAAGAGCATCCTACTGAAGAACGAATGGGTCAACCAGGAAATTAAAGAAGAATTAAAAAAATACATGGAAACCAATGAAAATGAAAACACAACTATTCAAAATCTTTGGGATGCAGCAAAGGCAGTCCTAAGAGGAAAGTATAGAGCAATACAAGCCTTTCTCAAGAAACAAGAAAGGTCTCAAGTACACAACCTAACCCTCCACCTAAAGGAGCTGGAGAAAGAACAGCAAATAAAGCCTAAACCCAGCAGGAGAAGAGAAATAATAAAGATCAGAGCAGAAATCAATGAAATAGAAACTAAAAGAACAGTAGAACAGATCAACGAAACTAGGAGCTGGTTCTTTGAAAGAATTAACAAGATTGATAAACCCCTGGCCAGACTTATCAAAAAGAGAAGAGAAATGACCCAAATCAACAAAATCATGAATGAAAGAGGAGAGATCACAACCAACACCAAAGAAATACAAACAATTATAAGAACATATTATGAGCAACTCTATGCCAGCAAATTAAATAACCTGGAAGAAATGGATGCATTCCTAGAGATGTACCAACTACCAAAACTGAACCAGGATGAAATAGAAAACCTGAACAGACCTATAACCACTAAGAAAATTGAAGCAGTCATCAAAAATCTCCCAAAAAACAAAAGCCCAGGGCCAGATGGCTTCCCAGGGGAATTCTACCAAACATTTCAAGAAGAATTAATACCTATTCTTCTGAAACTGTTCCAAAAAATAGAAATGGAAGGAAAACTTCCCAACTCATTTTATGAGGCCAGCATTACCTTGATCCCAAAACCAGACAAAGACCCCATCAAAAAGGAGAATTACAGACCAATATCCCTGATGAACATGGATGCAAAAATTCTCACCAAAATACTAGCCAATAGGATCCAACAGTACATTAAAAGGATTATTCACCATGACCAAGTGGGATTTATCCCTGGGCTGCAAGGTTGGTTCAACAGCCGCAAATCAATCAATGTGATACAATACATTAACAAAAGAAAGAACAAGAATCATATGATCCTCTCAATAGATGCAGAAAAAGCATTTGACAAAGTACAGCATCCTTTCTTGATCAAAACTCTTCAGAGTATAGGCATAGAGGGTACATACCTCAATATCATAAAAGCCATCTATGAAAAACCTACAGCGAATATCATTCTCAATGGGGAAAAACTGAGAGCTTTCCCCCTAAGGTCAGGAACGCGGCAGGGATGTCCACTATCACCACTGCTATTCAACATAGTATTGGAAGTCCTAGCCACAGCAATCAGACAACAAAAAGAAATCAAAGGCATCCAAATTGGCAAGGAAGAAGTCAAACTCTCACTCTTTGCAGATGATATGATACTTTATGTGGAAAACCCAAAAGACTCCACCCCAAAACTGCTAGAACTCATACAGGAATTCAGTCAAGTGGCAGGATATAAAATCAATGCACAGAAGTCAGTGGCATTCCTATACACCAACAACAAGACAGAAGAAAGAGAAATTAAGGAGTCGATCCCATTTACAATTGCACCCAAAACCATAAGATACCTAGGAATAAATCTAACCAAAGAGACAAAGGATCTGTACTCAGAAAACTATAAAATACTCATGAAAGAAATTGAGGAAGACACAAAGAAATGGAAAAACGTTCCATGCTCATGGATTGGAAGAACAAATATTGTGAAGATGTCAATGCTACCTAGAGCAATCTACACATTCAATGCAATCCCCATCAAAATACCATCCACTTTTTTCAAAGAAATGGAACAAATAATCCTAAAATTTGTATGGAACCAGAAAAGACCCCGCATAGCCAGAGGAATGTTGAAAAAGAAAAGCAAAGCCGGCGGCATCACAATTCCGGACTTCCAGCTCTATTACAAAGCTGTCATCATTAAGACAGCATGGTACTGGCACAAAAACAGACACATAGATCAATGGAACAGAATAGAGAGCCCAGAAATGGACCCTCAACTCTATGGTCAACTCATCTTTGACAAAGCAGGAAAGAATGTCCAATGGAACAAAGACAGTCTCTTCAACAAATGGTGTTGGGAAAATTGGATAGCCACATGCAGAAGAATGAAACTGGACCATTTCCTTACACCACACACACAAATAGACTCCAAATGGTTGAAAGACCTCAATGTGAGACAGGAGTCCATCAAAATCCTAAAGGAGAACACAGGCAACAACCTCTTTGACATCAGCCGAAGCAACTTCTTCCTAGAAACATCGCCAAAGGCAAGGGAGGCAAGGGCAAAAATGAACTATTGGGACTTCATCAAGATAAAAAGCTTTTGCAAAGCAAAGGAAACAGTCAACAAAACCAAAAGACAACCGACAGAATGGGAGAAGATATTTGCAAATGACATATCAGATAAAGGGCTAGTATCCAAAATCTATAAAGAACTCATCAAACTCAACACCCAAAGAACAAAGAATCCAATCAAGAAATGGGCAGAAGACATGAACAGACATTTTTCCAAAGAAGACATCCAAATGGCCAACAGACACATGAAAAAGTGCTCAACATCGCTCGGCATCAGGGAAATCCAAATCAAAACCTCAATGAGATACCACCTCACACCAGTCAGAATGGCTAAAATTAACAAGTCAGGAAACGACAGATGTTGGCGGGGATGCGGAGAAAGGGGAACCCTCCTACACTGTTGGTGGGAATGCAAGCTGGTGCAGCCACTCTGGAAAACTGTATGGAGGTTCCTCAAAAAGTTGAAAATAGAGCTACCATATGATCCAGCAATTGCACTACTGGGTATTTACCCCAAAGATACAAAAGTAGGGATCCGAAGGGGTACGTGCACCCCGATGTTTATAGCAGCAATGTCCACAATAGCCAAAATATGGAAAGAGCCAAGATGTCCATCAACAGATGAATGGATAAAGAAGATGTGGTATATATATACAATGGAATATTATGCAGCCATCAAAAGGAATGAGATCTTGCCATTTGCAACGACGTGGATGGAACTGGAGGGTATTATGTTGAGTGAAATAAGTCAAACAGAGAAAGACATGTATCATATGATCTCACTGATATGAGGAATTCTTAATTGCAGGAAACAAACTGAGGGTTGCTGGAGTGGGGGGTGGGGTGGGAAGGATGGGGTGACTGGGTGATAGACACTGGGGAGGGTATGTGCTCTGGTAAGCGCTGTGAATTGTGCAAGACTGTTGAATCTCAGATCTGTACCTCTGAAACAAATAATGCAATATATGTTAAGAAAAAAAAGAAGAAGAAGGTAGCAGGAGGGAAAGAATGAAGCGGGGGAAATCAGAGGGGTAGACGAACCATGAGAGACGATGGACTCTGAAAAACAAACAGGGTTCTAGAGGGGAGGGGGGTGGGAGGATGGGTTAGCCTGGTGGTGGGTATTGAGGAGGGCACATTCTGCGTGGAGCACTGGGTGTTATGCACAAACAATGAATCATGGAACACTTCATCTAAAACTAATGATGTAATGTATGGGGATTAACATAAGAATAAAAAAAAAAAAAAAAAAGAAAGCCAGAGTACCAATGCATCTATTGAACAAACCAGACTTACAAAGACTATAAAAACACAAAGGCTATAAAAACAGACAAAGGGGACAACCCAATAAGAAGATATAACAAGAGAGGACGACCCTGTGGCTGGGACTGTTGCAGCCTCGACTGCCCGGCGAGGGATCCAAGCCAAACTATCATTATCAGAATGTCGGGCAAAGACCGAATTGAAATCTTTCCCTCACGCATGGCACAGACCATCATGAAGGCTCGATTAAAAGGAGCACAGACAAGTCGAAACCTCCTGAAGAAAAAATCTGATGCCTTAACTCTTCGATTTCGACAGATCCTAAAGAAGATAATAGAGACTAAAATGTTGATGGGTGAAGTGATGAGAGAGGCTGCCTTTTCACTTGCTGAGGCCAAGTTCACAGCAGGGGATTTCAGCACCACAGTTATCCAAAATGTAAATAAAGCCCAAGTGAAGATCTGAGCTAAGAAAGATAACGTAGCAGGTGTTACTTTGCTAGTGTTTGAACATTACCATGAAGGAACTGACAGTTATGAACTGACTGGTTTAGCCAGAGGTGGGGAGCAGCTGGTGAAATTAAAGAGGAACTATGCCAAAGCAGTGGAGTTACTGATGGAACTAGCTTCGCTTCAGACTTCCTTTGTTACTTTGGATGAAGCCATTAAGATAAGCGACAAGCGTGTCAATGCCATTGAATGTGTCATCATTCCCCGTATTGAACATATCCTTGCTTATATCATCACAGAGCTGGATGAGAGCGAGCGAGAAGAGTTCTATAGATTAAAGAAAATACAGGAGAAAAAGATTCTCAAGGAAAAATCGGAGAAAGACTTGGAGCAACGGAGGGCAGCTGGTGAGGTGATGGAGCCTGCTAATCTTTTGGCTGAGGAGAAGGATGAGGATCTTCTGTTTGAATAATCTTTCCTGCTCTGGTTCTTTCATAAGCCCTAACATGGCACCATTTTAATTCACGGTGTGTAGGTTTGGTATGTGTGGCTATTTATTTTTTGGCCTAAGAATTTCACTGGTGGTAAAATTTCCCTGGATGTTGGTTATGGGACTACCTTTGCAAAATCCTAATTCAGCAACCATTTATCACATGAGATTTGTAGACCCTGCCCAGGAACCTGTAGAATTTATTAAGCAGAAGCAGTACCCTGCTCCATGCACTTCTGTTCAAGTGATCTGCTTTCCAAGCATGTTAGGAAATCCCCCTTAGGAAACAGCAGTGGCCTCAGGCCAGCTATGGCTGTGGCCGCCTGTGTTCCCACCTACTCCGACACCAACACCGTGGCACTGTTGTCTGAGATCGCTGCGGCCATCTTGTGAAACCCTGGTACTTCTCTCCAGCTTTCTGAAACCTTCACTATTTGCCTTGCCTGACAGGTCTCTGTCCTGTCGGTCATGGGAGTTCTGTCAATTTTAATGTGATTATGGTATAAAGAGTAAAATGATTTAAAAATGAAAAAAAAAAGAAGATATAACAATTGTAAATATTTATGCCCCCAAATTGGGAGAAGCCCAATATATAAAACAATTAATAACAAACATAAAAGAACTATATGGATAATAACACATAATAGTAGGCGACTTTAATACCCCACTTACATTAATGGACAGATCACCTAAACAGAAAACCAACAAGGAAACAATGGCTTTGAGTGATGCACTGCACCAGATGGACTTAACAGATATATTCAGAACATTCCATCCTAAAGCAGAATACACATTCGTTTCAAGTGCACATGGAACCTTCTCCAGAACAGATCACATATTAGGTCACAAAACAGGCTTCAACAAAAACAAAAAGATTGAGATCATACCCACCTTTTTTGACCACAATACTATGAAACTAGAAGTCAACCACAGGAAAAAATCTGGAAAGACCACAAATACATGGAGGTTAAAAAACATGCTACTAAACAATAAATGGGTTAACCAGGAAATCAAAAATACATGGAAACAAATGAAAACAAAACTGTAACAGTCCAAAACCTTTGGGATGCAGCAAAAGTGGTCCTAAGAGGGAAGCACATAGCAATACAGGCCTACCTCAAGAAGCAAGAAAAATTTCAAATAAACAACCTAACCTTACACCTAAAGGAGCTGGAAAAAGAACAACAAATGAAGCCTAACCAGCATAAGGGAAATAATAAAAATTAGAGCAGAAATAAGTGATATATAAACTAAAAAAAAAAAAAAACAGGGGCGCCTGGGTGGCTCAGTTGTTAAGCATCTGCCTTCGGCTCAGGTCATGATCCCGGGGTCCTGGGATCGAGCCCTGCACTGAGCTCCCTGCTCCGCGGGAAGCCTGCTTCTCCCTCTCCCACTCCCCCTGCCTGTGTTCCCCTCTCTCACCATGTCTCTCTCTGTCAAATAAATAAATAAAATCTTAACAACAATAACAAAAAAGAAACTAAAAAAAAATAGATTGATAAAAGTAGGAGCTGGTTCTCTGAAAAAAATCAATAAAATTGATAAACCTCTAGCCAGACACATCAAGAAAAAAAGAGAAAGGACTCAAAATCACAAATGAGAGAGGAGAAATAACAATTATAAGAGAATATTATGAAAAATTATATGCCAACAAACTGGACAACCTGGAAGAAATGGATAAATTTCTAGAAACATAAACTACCAAAACTGAAACAAGAATAAAAAACTTGAACAGACTGATAAAAGTCCAGGGCCAGATGGCTTCACAGGGGAATTCTACCAAACATTTAAAGAATTAATACCTATTCTTCTCAAGCTGTTCCAAAAAATGGAAGAGGGAGGAAAACTTCCAAATCCATTCTATGAGGCCAGCATTACCCTGATACCAAAACCGGATAAAGACTCCACTAAAAAAGAGAACTATAGGCCAATATCCCTGATGAACATGGATGCAAAAATTCTCAAAAAAAAAAAAAAATACTAGCAAACTGAATCCAACAGTACATTAAAAGAATCATTCACCACGATCAAGTAGGATTTATTCCTGGGCTGCAAGGGTGGTTCAACATATTCACAAATCAATCAACGTGATATACCACATTAATAAAAGAAAGGATAAGAACCATATGAGCCTTTCAATAGATGCAGAAAAAGCATTTGACAAAGTACATCAATTCATGATAAAAACCCTCAACAAAGCAAGTTTAGAGGGAACATATTTCAACATAATAAAGACCATATACGAAAAACCCACAGTTAATATCATCCTCAATGGGAAAAACTGAGAGCTTTTCCTCTATGGTCAGGAACACGACAGGGATGTCTACTCTCACCACTTTTATTCAACATAGTACTGAAGTTCTAGCCACAGCAATCAGACAACAAAAAGAAATAAAAGTCATCCAAATTAACAAGGAAGAAGTAAAACTTTCACTATTTGCAGATGACATGATACTCTATCAGAAAACCTGAAAGACTCCAATAAAAAACTGCTAGGACTGATAAACAAATTCAGTAGAGTTGCAGGATACAAAATCAATGTCAGAAACCTGCTGCATTTCTATACACCAATAACGACGCAGCAGAAAGAGAAATCAAGGAATCGATCCCATTTACAACTGCACCAAAAACAAGATACCTAGGTATGGTACTGGCACAAAAATAGACACATAGAGCAATAGAACAGAAGAGAAAACCCAGAAATGAACCCACAACTATATGGTCAATTAATCTTTGACAAAGCAGGTAAGAACATCCAATGGCAAAAGATGGTCTCTTTAACAAGTGGTGTTGGGAAAACCAGGCAGAAACACGCAAAAGAAAGAAACTGGACCACTTTCTTACACCAAACATAAAAATCAATTCAAAATGGATTAAAGACCTAAATGTGAGACAGGAAACCATCAAAATCCTGGAGGAAAACACAGGCAGTAACCTCTTTGACATCGGCCACAGCAACTTCTTTCTAGATATGTCTCCTGAGGCAAGGGAAATAAAAGCAAAAATAAACTACTGGGACTACATCAAAATAAAAAGCTTCTGCACAGTGAAGGAAAAAGCTGACAAAACTAAAGGGCAACCAACAGAATGAGAGAAGATATTTGCAAATGCCTTATCAGATAAAGGGTTAGTATCCAAAATATATAAAGAACTTATCAAATTCAACACCCCAAAACAAATAATCCAATTTAAAAATGTGCAGAAGACATGAATAGTTTTCCAAAGACATACAGATGGCCAACACATGAAAAGATGCTCAACATCACTTACTATCAGAGAAATGTGAATCAAAACCACAATGAGATATTACCTCACACCCGTCAGAGTGGCTAAAATAACAACACAAGAAACAAGAAGTGTTGACAGGAATGAGGAGAAAGAAGAACCCTCTTGCACTGTTGGTGGGAATGCAAACTGGGGCAGCCACTCTGGAAAACAGTATGGAGCTTCTTCAAAAAATTAAAAATAGAACTACCCTACGATCCAGCAATTGCACTACTGGGTATTTACCCAAAGGATACAAAAATACTAATTCAAAGGGATACATGCCAAATCTGGAAACAGACCAAGTATCCATTGACTGATGAATGAATAAAGATATGGTATATACACACACAATGGAATATTACTCAGCCATAAAAAAGAATGAAATCGTGCCATTTGCAACAACATGGATGGATTTAGACAGTATTACGTTAAGCAAAAGTCAGTTAGGGAAAGACAAATACCATATGATTTTATTCATATGTGAAATTTAAGAAACAAAACAAAAGAGCAAAAGGGGAAAAAAAAGAGACAAACTAAGAAACAGACTCTTAACTACAGAGAACAAACTGATGGTTACTGGAGGGGAGGGGGGTGGGGGGGTGGGGGGGTGAAGGTGATGGGGATTAAGGAGGGCACTTGTGATGAGGACCAGATGTTGTATGGAAGTGCTGAATCGATGTGCTGGATGTGTGACTAATATTATACTGTATATTAACTAACTGGAATTTAAATAGATCTTAAAACAACAACAACAACAAAAAGATGACAGAGAAATCTGCACAGAACTACAACGAAGTTGGAGTAGCAACTTAAAAACTTCCCACAAAGAGAAGCCAGGCCCAAAGGAATGTGTCCATGTCTTCTAAAATATTCCCACCTCCCCAAACTCTTACCATGCATATACATATGTATGTATGTATGTCTATGGTATTAATCACCCAGAAGCCCAGCAAGGCATCTCAGCTTGACTACACTTTAATTAGAAACAACTAGACAAGTAGAAAAAATTAGCAATTAGATATTTTTATATACAGATATAACCACCTCTAAGAGGTGAAGTTAAAAGAGGATGTTTTAGAGAATTTTTATGGTCCTTTTTAGCTCTGTAGGTCCACAACTCTGCATTTAATGGGAGAGGGCAATCAATTGTGCACCTGATAGTCTCTGTAGGCGGTAAGACATAATACAAAGAGTAACACATCATTAAATCTTCTGTTATCACAGAAATAAGAAAAACTTTAGAAATGTTCATTTCAGCTCTAGTCAAAAACTAATAAAAAAAAGTTCGTTGTTCCCTGCTAGAATATAATGGGAACAACTCCTGAAGCGCTCAACCTTCGAGGGCACAGAGAGATTTTAAACTATCAAGCCGTAAGCCCAGAAATAGAGCCCACAGTCCCACACTGGGCATTTCCTCAGGCAAAGCTGGGAACCACATCCTGACATCTTCTGTAACACAACAAGCTCTGTTACTTGGTTATTTCCAAGTTGACACCAATTCCACTGCTTAGTTTAGAAGTCCTTTTAAATAAAAAGAAAAGGGCACCACATTTGAGTTCTAAGTATATGTTAAAATTAGCTTCTCCCTCTTTTTCCTCTTCCTCTTCTTTTCTTCCAACTGGCTGGTCGCATCAGCAAAAAACATAACTTCACTTTTTGCCTCGCATTCCCTCTTGAGATATTCAAGACCTGCCATGTTGAAGCCAATAACATCCTGGGGGGTTGGGGGGGGGGATATAAGAAAGATTAAATGACCTTTCTTTCACTTCAGTTCAATACAGCAGCATAAGCAAGTCAGGAGAACCAATGCTTCAGGTGTTCTTACTCATCCCTCCTTGTCCAAGGTCTTTCTGGTTTGGTTTTGTTTTCTTCTCTCTATTCCTACCAGCTCCAATGAAAATCTTCTCTCAAATACTGATATATGTCTGGTCAATACCACCAAAGACAAGGCACAGCTCCCTATGCTACTTCTAGGTCACACACACACTAGGATTTCCCCCTCGTTAATGTACTTCTACAGGGATACCTACCCGGACTTGGCTGACTTTTGAAATAGTTGTTTCCTTTAACTTTTCAATCACTGGCACAAGCATTTGGTTACTAGTGATCTGCCCGAAGTGAATTCTAATAAGAAAAACAAAACAGTCACATTACAAAGAGAGGTAGTGGTTCTGGCTCTGCTTATCCCTTCTAGAAAAGCAAATAGACAATATCAAAGTAAAACAAAACAAAACAAAACACAAGAGAAAAAGATTCATTTCACCATATCATTATGGCAGTATAGAAATGCTTCTGGCAAAAATAGCTAAAGATGTTTCTTCCCTGCTACTCAGTTTTATCTGTCAATTTTAACACTACTATCGTAAAAGTTATGACATTTAACTCATTTGCAAAGCTGGCTCTTTTCGTAGCCATCTACCATGCGGCCACAGACTCTGAAAATGGTATTTTATGGAAAGCTCAGAGAAATGAACTCTCTAAGAAATACTAACTCAACAAAGGTTTATTAATATTTCTAGTGAAGCCACAGCAAAAAAGAGTCCCTGATCAGAGAGTCAGACTCCGACCTAGAGTACCAAGATGATGTCCATGAACTTACATTCCTCGGTGCGCATCCTCAAGCTCACCTGTGACCTGCCACAGCTACTTGTATGGGCCTCCCCATCCGTGACCCCTCTGATATGCCGGAAGCCCTCATGGTGTCTCACTTAGAATGAGTAACCCTGATTTCAACAGTACAGATGCCACAGCGGTAAGAAATTATTAGTAACATTGTTGAGTACCAACTGAAGGCCTCAGGACTTGCCCAGAATTATAAATATGGCAAAAGAATACTATAAACATATCACTGTTCTTCTTTTGCTACTATCCTGATGGAATAAAAGGAACAGAGGATTAAGAAGCATGAAAATAGGGCGCCTGGGTGGCTCAGATGGTTAAGCGTCTGCCTTCGGCTCAGGTCATGATCCCGGGGTCCTGGGATCGAGTCCCGCATCGGGCTCCCTGCTCCTTGGGAGCCTGCTTCTCCCTCTGCCTCTCTCTCTCTCTGTCTCTCATGAATAAATAAATAAAATCTTAAAAAAAAAAAAAAAAAAAAGAAGCATGAAAATAGATCGAGGCAAATTCCAATTCATGAAATATACCTGTTTGGGCTTTTTTTTTTTTTTAACTATTTGGTATTGGCTGATCAGTTTGTATTTTATCTTCATTAAGAGCATTTTAAAGAGTGTTCAATCTCTCTGTTTCTGTTCTCTGCTCTAACAGCTGGAGACTGAGGGGCAGAGAATAGGATTCAAGAAGAGTATATTCTTAAACTCTTGTAAATATATTCTTCTCAATTACACACTAAGAGGAAATGTTCATATTTAAGAATAATCCAATAAACATGTTTCTTCCTTCCCTCCCTGTATGCCCTTACTTTTCCATTTGTTTCTACAGAGACCTGAAAAGTAAAGGCACCATTCCTTACGATGCTGTTATGAGGACTAAACTAAATCATTTTGCTTACACAGTTAAAAAGACACAACAAATGAGGCCAATTGGCCATTCAGTAATGGGCTCTCAGCAAACAGACAAAGATCAGAGCTACTGCAACCCAGAGACCTATGCTGACGCAAGCATCCCTGAGCGATGCTCTATCTTGTGACTTAAAGAGGTGGGCCATCACTCTCCTTGTGTAAGGACAAGACTGATTCCGCAGGATAACAATTTATGTCCCACAGCAATGAAATCCTGTAACTCTCTCAGTCTGAAACATCAGATTTCTTAATCCCAGAGCATTGATACCATTAGTTCAAGTAGCACCAGAGCACTCAGGCGGAGCAGACACAGTATTCTTTGGAAAGGATGTTACCTGAGCAGAAAGAAGAGGCACCTACACAGAAGTTCAATATCAGAGCCCAGCTGGATGAATTCATTAAAGAGCTTAAGGATGTCCGGGACATAAGAAAAAGGTAGCACAAGCAGAGACTCTTCCAGCTCACTGAAGAAGAAGAGAATAAGCATTAAAAATGTCACATTTCTCAACATGCTCAATTTTTAAATCTTTTACTATTTTTTTCCTCCTGCTTTTATATTTGAACAGATCTTACCCATTCAGGGTTAAATTAACTATTCATCTATATTCTGGATGGTTCCCTCTTTTCAATATTTTTTATATTTAATATTTTAACCTATTTGATGCATTCTGGTCCATGGCATGATAGGAGAATCTAACTTTTTTTTTTTTTTTGGAGAAATTATTTCTCCAAAGTCTTTTGTTGAATATTCCATCTTTATATACTTCTTTTTGCCATACATTGAGACATATGAGACTCTGTTTCAGGGCTTTCAAGTCTGTTTTAATGATTGATTCTAACAACAATCCTGTAGTGTTTTAGTTTTGTTAATTTTATAGCTTTTTAATTTAGGAGGATAGCTCTCTCTTGTTTTCTTCTGGTTTGTTTTATTTTTCTTGACCTAGTTCTAGCATCATTTCATCAACTCCAATTCCAAATCTCAAGAGGTTTTCAACCGGGCTCACAAACCTATGAACTAATTTAAAAAAAAAACAAAAAACAAAACCTAAATCTTTAGAACATAGAATCTTCCTTTCTAGGAATGCACAACACTTCCATTAATTTAAATTTTGATATACATTTCTCCAGGGAAGTTTCAGATCCTCAGATAGTGTATTTATTTCTTGTTGTAAGGGACAGATTTAGAGATTAAGAAAAGTTATGAAAATAACTTTTAAGTAGGTAAAACTCATAAATAAAATCCAAGGGTAAATCACAAACAAGAAACATTATTTTAAAAATATATGACAAAAGATACAAAAATTCTTAAAACCAGTAAGAAACTACTGAACAGTATAAGAAAGGAAAAGTAACTAAAAATTCACAGAAAAAACACAAATGGCCAACAAATATAAAATTGTTTCACTAATAATTGAAAGAAATTAAAATAATATAATACCACCTTTTGCCTCTGAACCTGGCAAAAGAATTTGTTAAAGCCTGGTCAAAATCACTATAAACTTTCTGGAAAGTAATTCAGCAACACAAACCTTTAAAAAACTCATGCCCACTGATAGTTATTGTTATGCTATGACAAAGATTCCTGTGTAAAGGTGTTCACTGAAGCAGTACTGATTAACAGCAAAAAAACCCAAAAGCAAATCCAATAGTAATTATCCATACAATGGAATGTTTTGACATAATTCAACAAATGTATTTTTGAAGAATATTTGTAACTTGAGCAAATGCTCAGGAAATATTCCGTGAAAAAGAAAAGGATATAAAATTATATACATAGAATTCCAATTGTGTATGTAGACAGAAAATAAGCCAAAGGAAAAACATAACCAAAAAAGGTTACCAGTTGGTACTTGTGACTGATGATGATCTCATTACCTATAATATAAAGTACGGCTACCCTTCATTTGCCTCTAAAAGCATCTCCCTTCATACTTTAGGAGGAGCCTCCTAGTTCTGCTTCAGAAAGACATTATAATATACTATTTTCCACCAAAATGTTGACATAATTAAACCTATAAGGAAAATAACCATCAATTATAACTTCTATTTATCTCATGGTCAGACAAGAATTCGATAAATGCTGTTAGCTGACAAATTATAGTCACTGTACACTGGGACTTACCTCGACTTGATTCCTTTAAAAATCTCCAACACATAAGCTGAAGGCTATAAAGGAAGCAAATAACAGCCTTAGTGATACTCTAGGTTGGTTTCTACTGGAGATCTGTAATTCCCATCTAAAAACCAGGGATCCCACTCAGAGGAGAAACAGTGTTCTAGGATGGCAATATACATACATGGGCTTAGAGTTTGTCCCATGTGGGTTCACAGTCCAACTCCACCACTTCCCAACTCTGTTCCCTTCTATCCGTGAGTCAGGCTAATTTCCCATCTGTAAAATGAGGCTACACTGACTCACATGATGACCATGATGAATGACACATGTGAGTAAAGTACTAAGTAACTGGAGACTGCTACATAAGCATACATTTCTCTCTCTGTCCTCCTTCATCTGACTGGTTTACGTCAAGTTTTCCTCCAAAAACCTCAATTTCAAAGTTCATTTAGATGAAGAGAATCTTCAGAGGGCTTTGGATACTGAACATAAATAAGCACTAGAAAATAAGAGAATGCGGGACGTCTGGGTGGCTCAGTCGGCTAAGCGTCTGCTTTGGGCTCAGGTCATGATCCCAGAGTCCTGGGATGGAGTCCCGCATCGGGCTCCTTGCTCAGCGGAGAGCCTGCTTCTCCCTCCGCCTCTCCCCCTGCTTGTGCTCTCTCGCTCTCTGACAAATAGATAAAATCTTAAAAAAAAAAGGAAGAAAATATGAGAATGCCAATCCAGTCCAACCAAAACAGATGACTTAGAAGTTACACTAAAATGGTCCTTTTGAAACGCTCAAAATCCTAGAGGACAGGAGAGAGTGTTAATGGCAAAGTTTTCCCGATGCATCCAGCCTCAAATCATTCCTCTGCACTTCCTACTGTCCCTCTCTTGTCCCTGAAAGTAACCTTTGAGTAACCAAGGGGGAACTGGTAGACACTCTACTTACAGAGATATTGCCATAAGCCATGAGGATGGGGTTGATGGGAAGAGGAACCTGTGAAGAAATCATCAGATCAAGTCATTATAAAACAAGACAGTGTTTGTCACAGGCAGTGCGACAACAGTACAGTTTTGAAAGAATATACAAAAAATATCAGGCCTTTTAATTTCCATAGTGCTAATGAGTTCAGGCAATTCTAGAATTTCTAGAATTCATCTAGAAATCTGTAACGGTTGTGGTGCGTCCAAAACCCTGCAGGAGCAGTTTCTGCTCCATATGGTAAGCACCTCAGTCTGCAAATGTATTAAGACCCAGGTCCCCTCCTCACAGCCCCTAGACTCCTTCTTTCGAATATTTGAATTAGAAAAGACTCTATCACATTTATGTCATTTCCTGATCTGAGTCAGTAACTCCCACAGCAATGGTGTTCTTCTCAGGAATTCTATGGATACATGTTTCTCAGAGTGTAACTCCATGGACTATCTCACCTCTTTCCCTGCAGCTTTACAAATGGCTTTGTGTTCCTTCCTTTTTGCAGTCTCCTCTCGGTATAGCTCGACAGCCTCCATGATCCTCTCAGCCTACGTGAATGGTGACAAAGGAGAGAAGTCATCACCATGTGTCCCAGCATCCCGGAACCCTGCAACTGGAAGGCCTGACTAGAAAAGTACCAACTAGCTTGAATTGGTTTAATAAATGTGTGCCAGGAGAGTGCCGAACAGCATGTGATGATGTCTCTGGTGTTTCTTTTTCTGTTTAATTTACAGGGAGGAGACGAAGCGTCTTGGGTTCAGGTGAGGTCATATGTATGTGCACACATGGAGTAGGGCAGCTCCCGGGACCTCTGAGGGGTGCTGCTTCCAAGGAGATCAAGCCTTCCTTTCTAGAAACCATGTGCCGATTCAACATGACTCCTGTCCTTGGTTACAAGGGAGGACAACAGAGGTTCTGAGCTCTATCTATGAATTTCATCAACTTTTTGCCATAAAAGGGCTACCTGGTTGATAAAAACTTTCACTAAAAAGTTGGGATCCTCCTTAAAAATGTACACATCTATAAATATAGATACAGAATATATATCAACTTACTGCTTTGACCGTTTCAATAGTTTTCTTTCCAGTAAAGTAATTGTCACCTTGAGTCTCTCCTGGAACCTGCCAGAAACAAAGAGATCCTTGACAATATTGTTGACAGGCACTAAAGAACCAATAAATTAATCTTATATCCAGAAAAGAGCAGTCATCACTATGTTATGATAATGCTGTCATGGTGCTACCAACTACCATTAATGGAGTACTTAATAAGTGCCAGACACTATTAAGTATTTTATACTCATTATCATAAGAATATCCTACCCTCCATTATGCTAAGCGAAATAAGTCAATCAGAGAAAGACAAGTATCATATGATCTCACTGATATGAGGAATTTGGGAAACAAGACAGAGGATCATAGGGGAAGGGAGGAAAAAAATGAAACAAGATGAAACCAGAGAGGGAGACAAACCATAAGAGACTCTTAATCTCAGGAAACAAACTGAGGGTTGCTGGAGTAGAGGGGGGTGGGGGGGTGGCTGGGTGATAGACATTGGGGAGGGTATGTGCTATGGTGAGCGCTGTGAATTGTGTGGAACTGTTGAATCACAGATCTGTACCCCTGAAACAAATAATACATTATATGCTTAAAAAAAAAAAAAAAGAAGAAGATAGTAGGAAGGGAAAAATGAATGGGGGGAAATTGGAGTGGGAGACGAACCATGAGAGACTATGGACTCTGAGAAACAAACTGAGGGTTCTAGAGGGGAGGAGGGTGGGGGGATGGGTTAGCCTGGTGATGAGCATTAAGGAGGGCACGTACTGCATGGAGCACTGGGTGTTATACGAAAACAATGGATCGTGGATCACTACATCAAAAACTAATGATGTAATGCATGGTGACTAATATAACATAATAAAATAAAATTAATTAAAAAAAAAGAATTACTCATTAAAAAAAAATGGAAAAAAAGGAAAAGAATATCCTACCCTCTAAAAGTATAAAGAGAATGCCCAATTTCTAAAATTTTTTTATTTTTATTTTTGTTCTATGATTCTCTGAAGCCTCCTTAAAAAAAAAAAAAGCCAGAATGACAAACATCCAATACCAAATCTGGTCGGTCATTTGTCCCACAAAATCAGGATATACAGTTGAATCAAACAGGACTACACAGATTGCTTTCCACATCAGCTGGTGATGACTCTGGCATCTGGCCCCAATTCTAATTCTATTAGAAATTCTTAAAATTAAAGTAAATTCCAGTAAGATAATTACAGGGCTTAATCTCAGGGTCCCCCAGAATTTACTTACTACAGGTTGGTCTTCTTTGGCCACACTCTCCTCATATTCTGCTTCCCTTTGCTGCCAAGAGACAGATACAAATTAATCTGGAAGAAGAACCATAGTCTCTACATGAAGTGAAAGGAGACAGTAAAAAGCTGAGTCTTTCAAAATGCAATCCCCTAATGGCATCTCTGTCTTTGTGTGGCTGCTGAAATGGTTGATGGGGGTGTTGGAAACCTCTTCTGGAGGTGCCTGGACGTGCACTGGCTGAGGGGTGGCCGCACTAGACAGAACTAGACACCCACCCACCAGCACATTCTGTAACCAAGCCTGAGTCCTTACCATCTCCCTTTCTTCCTCAAGAATAAGAGGCTCCCTTGTTCTCTCCCAAAGTCTCAGGGATTTGTCATGTGACGATGACACAACATAGTCTCCACTGGGGCTTACAGCCAAGCACCAGATTTCCTGGTGGTGCCCCTGGAGAAAGAAGACACAAAAAGAGAAACCCTGAGTAGGAACACCTTATTCCTTGGCCGAAACCTGCGCTATCTGAGTGGAAGATCAACACTTGATCTTAAAAGTAGTTCTGAATACTGAGCAAGCAAAGCAGGCAAGAGGTCACCTCCAGAGTCTGTATGTGTTCAAATTTGTCTGCATCCCACTGCTTAATCTTATGGTCCTTCCCAGCGGTGAAGAAGAGGTGGGACTTGGGCACAAACTGTAGGTACATCACACTGAAAAGTGAGAAAAGTGATCAAATGTCAAGCAATTCCACATTAGTGAAGAACCTCATGCACAGTTTTGAAGAGCTAGTTCTAGCATGCCTGGTTATTTATATTTTAGAATTTTGTATTTATGACTGTCTGAATAGACGCAGACATTCAAGGGAAATGATACGTACAGGACTCAAAGGGACATCTTTGAAAAGACTGCACCTACCTGTCATCGTGTGCAAAGAGAGACTTGTGGCAGTCCCCAAAGTCCAAACCCCAGATTTTCACATTCCTGTCAGCAGAGCCTGTTGCTATTAGTGCTCCATCCTACGAGGAAGAGAAGGGAACCATTACTTTACCTGATTATCAGAAACTCTACAGTTAGATAAAGCAAGACTAACCCATTTCTTCCAGAAACATTAAAATCAATACAAATATCATCTCTATCAAGAGCACCTATTTCTTTGCTTTAGCCTAAGATTTCCTTAAAAAGCTTGTTGAGTGAAAGCAAGAACTCTGTGGCTCCAAAGTTTTCGTACTGCTACAGGGCGGTACTGTGCCTTGATGTCTGTTACCTATTTACTTCCTTAAACAGGAAGAAAAATCGCTCATCCCTGTCATAGGATTTGGGGGAAGAGGGAAGGAGGAGGAAAGAAAAGTCTGGAAAAGAACCTACTAGAATGTTTGTGACCCAGCCTTTTATCCCATGTTCTCTCTTTTATCTTTCCTATGTCAATGCCTCATTCAAATAGTTGTCAGCATAACAAGACCACCGGAAATATCTTGTGCCGCCCACTTACTGTTAATGTACTGATCACAGATGGCCAGAGTATGCAGTCCTTTCACACAGATTCCCACTCTTATCCATAACTAGACATTGCAAAAATATCATTTTGGTCAAGGAACTAACAGTATAGATATAGTGCAAAATACTGTAAATGTCCAAATGTGAAGCCAAGTTCCATCTTCTTCACCGGCATTATCTTTCAGAACAAAGGGGGATGCCTTCTTTAAAGTCTTTTGTATTTTAGGGTGGTCTACCAATCATAGTATTTTAGATAAGAAAATACTATCTGGGGAATCCACAACAGGGTGTTAGCTGTAAGGATTAACTCAGATATTTTGAACATATTCTGACAGCACTAAAGTAATTTATATATAGCAAAAAAATATATATATATATTATATATATACACACACACATATATGAGGTACGATTACAATATACATTATTTTATGGCTTTTTGGGGAGAAAGATATACAATAGGATGAAAAAATACTCTAAAATGAAGATAGCAAGCCAAAAACGAAGAAAGTGCTTGTTACTAAGACACTTTAAATTTTACTTACATAAGAAATGTCCATGCATATAACAGGCAGTTTGTGTCCATAGAGTGAAAGAAAAAACTAAATATTAAAAAAAAAAAAAAAAAAAAAAAATGTAAACAATTCACGTCTGTCTATAATATATAGGCATTGTTTGTTACATGTGGATCTAAAGTAGAACTTTAGGATACAATCCTAAACACTGTTCTGGATTGCTTCCTATTTCTCTTTTCAAAGAAGACAAACCACTGAAGGCAGCTCGTACCCGTGTCCAGCACACGGAGCCCTCATGCACTTGCCCTGAACACTGCACTGTGGAGGAGCCACTCCCCCAGAAGCCTACCACCTCAGTCAGAACAGGCCACAGGCACGTCCTCTGCATCTCTTAGCTGCAAAGACTCTGGGCACTCGCTTCCCAACAATGTTCCCAGGCCTGCTGCAGTCCTCCCGACTCTGGGCCTAGGGCGCAGTAATCTGTAATTTTTAAAAGCAACCCAAATGATCCTGATGTCCAGCCAAGTGTGGAATCCCTGCCCAGGAGATGCAGCAATTCTCTGCAATTACTGGCAGCAACAGGATGTGCTGTCTACAGATTTTCTGAGCTTATGAAATACAACTCGCTTTAAGCAAAATTTATGAACCGAAGGGTTCTGTAAAAATCCTAGCTTTCCTAGTACACCTACAGTGTTTTGATTCACACATACATCTTTAGAAACACACCACTGCTGGGCACAGTCAAGGCCACTTTCCAGGCTCAACCCACGGTCAGTGAGAAAGACAGAAACTATTTCCAGGCATAATCACTGTACCTTTAAAGTGTCAACATAGAAGATTTTCACAGTACAGTCCAGCAAAGACACAGCCAACAGTTTTTGGTTGGGAGAATAACTGACACACAGAACGTCTTCATCTAGTTGCAAGGTTCGGGTTTGCTTCACAGAAAGTCTAGCATGACGGAAAGCATGAAATAAATAAATAAATAAATAAGGGCTCTACACAGGCAGACAAAAATTCCAAAAACTCCCTGGAGTGCAACACATGTCAAAGGCCCATTCTGTGGTTCCCCATTCTCCCTCCCAAAAAAGGACACAAATTAAAAAATATCTACTCACCTCTTCTGGGTACTATTTTCATCTTTTACCAACTCAAAATCCCAGAACTTGACAGATTTATCTGCACCACCTGTCACAAAGCCACGCTGAAAAGCCAATAACATTGCAATTAAGAAATATTTTATTACGGAAACTTTGGTAAGAAGATACATATCAAAATTGTATAAAAGACCATTTTTACTTAACAGCATGGGAGAAGAATTAAGAAAAATGTGGTTCCTTCCTAACCCCTTCCACTGCTCTTTTGGGGCTGCTGCCACAGACCTTATTTAAAAATTTCTAGCAGGGGCTAATGTAGACAGATGGTAACTAGTGTAAAGTTCTAGTTATACTTTCATTCAGCATCAGGAAGTCTTTGAACATTGTAGGGTTTCTTGCTCCACCTGAGAAAGCACCA
Organism: Neomonachus schauinslandi; assembly: GCF_002201575.2. Lineage (NCBI taxonomy): Eukaryota > Metazoa > Chordata > Mammalia > Carnivora > Phocidae > Neomonachus > Neomonachus schauinslandi. The sequence goes on along the minus strand of NC_058406.1, from coordinate 98,076,196 downwards.
GTCAAAGAATTTGCTATTAAGTAATAAAGTGGTTTGACAAATATACACAGACTGGATCATCAAAATACGTTTATTCAAAGTATTTACCTCAGTAGGGTATAAACTTATTCCTGCAATGTCCCTGCTTAAAATATGTTTGAAACTGTTTTCCAGTATCAAGAAAATTAGTCCCATCACATTGTAGTATTAAAGTATATAAAGCATGGGTCAGAAAATTAGATCCCAAGTGTTTATTCTGCCATTTGAGATTAGTAACATAGAAAAGAACCTACCGATGACCTTTAGTGTTGCTTTAATGACAAAGACTATCTATAGTTTAGTTTATAAAACCATTATGCAAATAATAAATGACATGATGGATGTAAAAATACTTTGCAGAAAGAATCCTCTACAAATCCAAGACGTTACTACTATTTAAATTTTAAAGTTGTTTTGATCTGACCCCAAATGGCATAACCCACTCTAAATTCCAGATTCAATTTTTTCCAAAAATGGTATCTACTTTCAATGGATGAAGGTTTGCCACTATTGAGAAGATTCAAATGATCGGGCCACAATCTCTTATTATTGTTCAAAAAATACCTCAAAATGTTCTGAGCAACAGCACCGTGACTAGAGTTAAGTATACAGTTCTCCAAGGTGACCCCTCTGAAGGGAAGCATCCCGTTACTGACTTGAAAGGGCTGGTATATTTGCTATCAACACTAGACTTATATAGTCATAGATGTATAGACTAAAAGGGGAATAGAAAAGTCTACTCCATCCTCTGCATTTTGTTGCCCAAGGAAATATTCCCTCTTAGGAAGTAGCACAAACCATTGGTGAAAACTCACAAGGGTAAGCAATCGGATGTCATGCAGCTGATGACCAAGAGCAGCTGAATGAGAATTCATTTGATAATGACAGCTATTCATATTATCAGGCACATGATATGCCATCATATAGGAAATCTAAAGATTAGACAAGAAGCGGGCTTTCTTTAAAGAAACACCGAAGAAATCTTTGTTAGGCAGCAGTAAAATCTGATGTAAGAAACGGGGAAGTACTCAAGTCCAGATCATAACATCTGGTTTCATTACCTGATCTGGAGAGAGAGACAAGGACCATAAAGCTCCATCATGTGCGTCTATTGTCTCCAGCAGATTTCCTGAGGCCAAGTCATAAAGCTGCAGCTTTCCTGTCTGAGGAAGACACAAAATGAGCACAGCTCCAACGAGCACACCCACAACCTCCAAGATTCATGCCTACGCAGTTTAGGAAAGATTTCATAGCCGAGCAGCGACCATGTGGCTGACAGTTTAGCAAATGGATCCCACATTCCCCGCTCTGTGCCTCCTATCTGAATAAACACCACTGATGTGCTGGGTTAACTCTGGCAGGGTTGCTCGGCGGCATGACGACGGAACCGGGCAACCTGGCAGTCCTGGCCTCTTGTCACATTCACTGGTTCTCCAACTTCAGCAAATCAGGAGACACACAACAGCAAATACACCTAAAAAACTTTTAAGCTTTATCAAGTTTAAATGGTAATTGGCTTAACTAACTCTTCCCCATCTAGTTTTGGTTTCCTCCTCTAGAATACACTGACAATGAGAAATAGGTATCTACCTATGATGCTAGGGAGGGCAATGGACTTAAAACAAAAACACAAAAAAAACGCAAAAACTTAGAAGACAATGAGCCACACTTCCTGCTTAAAACTTGGCTAATGAAAAATAAAAAAGAATAAAAAATTTAAAAACTAAAAAAAAATTAAATAAATTTAAAAAATAAGATAAATAAAAATAACATGATCACATACACACAGCAGCAAAGCCTGCTCTATGATGGGCTTCTGCACATGGGGTGGCAAGAGTGTAAGGAAGACCTGAGTTCCAGGGCTGCCTCTTTCATACTCTGTGGCTGTTGCTGAATTCACCTCCAAGAGCCTGTTTTCTCATCTGTAAAATGGGATTTACAGCACCAGCATCTCAAAGTGGTTGTGGGCATTAAATGACATCATGTACATTAACTGCCTCGCACAGAGACTGGGCTGGGGTCTGCGGATTGCACTTTAGCCATACAGGTAGACTTAAGATATTCACAAAATGCTCTCCTAACAAAAACAATAGAGGGGACATTTGTTGAAAGAATGAATGAAAAACGAGAGAAACTTGTAATTGGAATTTAATGTTCATTCCCTGACAGTGACCCTAAAATCTCTCTGGCTTATTTTACACTTTTAACTGGGCAAAAAAAGACCCATTGTGATACACAGGTTTTCTAATAAAACAATCGTGCACATACAGCACGAGTTTAGGGGGGCGACAATGACAAATCCTTGCAAAGCACTTTTCAAAGTATTCCAAAGACCTCATTCCATTTTATTCTCACTGCTACTCCTACTACCAGTACTTCTGCTCCCAGCTCTTATTTACTTGTTATTCGCTGTGAGCCAGTTTCTGTGCTAAGTGCTTTCCGTAGGGTGAGGTAGGTTGTTTACCTCATTTTACATGAGAAAACCAAGGCATACAGGGGCAAGTAACTTGCCCAAAGTTCTCACACCCAGTGAGTGGAAAATCTAGAATTCAAGCCTAGGCCTATGTAGTGCAAAAGCCACTGTCAAAAAGCACTTCTTTTCATCCTATTATATAGATAAGGAAACATACTATAAGAAGTTTCGGGACTTGCAGCAATTTATCCACTCTAAAATGGGGAGAATCTGGATCCAAATCCAAGTCTGCTTATTCCCGCACATTTATCTCCCAATCTGACTGGCAACTGGGAATGAGGACTAGTCAGTCTGTCTTTACTGAATGCTTCTACCTGCCAAGCCGGACAATAGGTACTTCGTATATTTCATCATTAGTCTTCTCAAAACACAATTACATATGTGTTCGTGAAGAGATGCACAAAAGGCCGACCACCAAAACATGAATGGACAGTTATCTCAAGGTCATGATTGTAATTTCCTTCCTCACAATTTGACATAAGGTTTGATTGTTTAAAAACACAAATAAAGAAAACAAAACTTAAAAGAAAACCCCTCAAAAAAGGGCAACGAACTACCAACCTTCTCAAATTAACCAGCTCTCATTCATTTCCAATATGCAAAAATAGGAATCAGAGTTCTCCAACTTTAAGAATATTGAGTAGAAAAACCTCCAAAATCCAAGAAAAAGCCTCAGTTTACCTTTGTTCCTATGACCACCTGTCTATCACCAGGTACAAAGAACGAGCACAGCGCATATTCACAGGTCATCGTGCGGATACACTGTAATGTGGCCCTGTGAGAAAGAACGAATAAAGAACCACATGTTAAGAGAACCTGCTTCCCCGTCTTAGAGGTCAGCATGTCTGTTCAAAACACACCTAGCCACACAGAGCTCGGCTCAGACCCAATTATAGTCAAGAGAGAAAAATTTAAATGGCACTTTTTTTTTTCTTTTGGTAGGGGCCTCCTAATCCTAAGGAACAGAGATTATATAAAAGCAGGGCAAAAAATAAAGCATCTGCTGGGCTCCATGTGCCACCATAAAGAAGTAATCGAGCCCACAGGATTACAAGTCAAATTAGCCTATTATTAAATATCTCTACGAGTTCATTTTATTGGACGATAAACATTCATCCCTTCAACAGATATATATCAAATGCCCACTTCATTCAACACTTACTGAATGCCAGATGTGATTCTAGGCGCTAGAGGTATAACAGTGAGTTAAACAGAAACGACCCTCACATTCTTTAGGAACGAGACAAACACATACTGGTCTATCAGGTGACAGCAGGTGCTGTGGAGAAACAACACTGGGGGAAGGGGAGGAGGAGGGTCAGGGTGGTAGAAGGTTCCAGGCACAAAAAACAGGCACGCAATCACCACAGCAGGGACATGCTCTTGCTGTGTTTAAGGATGAGAAAAGGCCAGTGGGCTCTAGCACAGCAGAAGGGGAGGGGGGGTCAGAGGTGAGGTCTGTGAGCACTTTGGCTTCCAGGCAATGAGGTGGATCTACTGGGACTGACACTTCCATCATGAAGATGACGCTGGCGGCTGTGTGGAGAACAGACTACAAGGGGGCACGCAGTGGGGAGACCCCCCAGGAAGCTATCTCGACAACAACAACGGTGAGAAGCGATGGCGGACGGGAGCTGGGGGTGGCAGCACAGGTGGGGACACGTGCTGGATACTGGCTAAGTTCTGAAGCTGAAGCTGACAGGATCTGCTAGTGACCTGGACCTAGGATATGAGAGAGTGACCACAGCATTGAGGGGAGAACAACTGGAAGGAAGTAATTACTTTCGAAGACGGGGAAGAGCAACAGGTGGGAGATCGTGGGAGAAAGAAGATCACAAGCTTGGTTGGGGCCGTATGAAAAATGGAGATGCCCAATTAGACAGCCAGGTGGTGATACAAACAAAAGACTTGGATGTAAGGGTCTGGTGTTCAGGGAGCGGCTGAGGCTAGAGAGAGAAATGTATGCGTCGTCAGCATAGAGAAAGCTGCAGAAAGCGAGTGTAGACAGAGAAAAGGTCCAAAGACTCTGCCCTGAAGTATTCCAACACTTAGAGGTCCGAAAGGTAAGAAGGACCCAGCACAGACAGAGGGAATGGCCAGCAGAGGAAGAGGAAGTAATGAGAGTCAAAGTGCTTCAAAGAGGAGAAAGTTACCAATTCCAGGAGAGAGTGTCACATGAAGCTTACGGGTCACTGGATTCAGAAACATGAAGATGCCTGAGGAGGCGACAAGAGCTGCTATGGTGAAAAGGTGGGGAAAGGCCTGATGGGGGACAGATGAAGACAGAACAGAGAAAAGAATCAGAGGATGGGACGTAACCAGAGAGACTGAGGAGGAGACAGGGCTATTACTTCTTTTCAGATGGGAGGTATTAAAGCATACCTGCATGCTGACGGGAATGATCCAACAGAGCAGAAATGTTAAAGATGCAGGAGGAGGACAACCGCTAGAAGGGGAGCAGAGAAAGAGCCACAGGTACAAGCTGTGGTCAACGCTGATTAGGAACACCAACACAGTGACAGGAGGGAAAGTGGACTACGTGGGTATACACGTATATACATGCTGAGTTGGCAGATGTGCCGGGAGCACATGAATGTTTTCTAGATGATTCCATTTTTCAGTGAATTAGGAAGCAAGGTCACCAGCTTGAAGGTGCTAGAGGTTTTTGGGGCTTGAGGAGAGAAGAGGCGTGGAATAGTCATCTAGGAAAGGAATGGAAAATTATAGTAAAAATACTGGACAGCACTAAGAGCCTACTAGAATTCAAGGAGTAGGCAGCCTGTTTGTGTGTTTTTCTCTACCCAAGTACAGTGACAAACCTCAGACATGGAATAAGCTTGCATTTATTTTTTGCACCAAAATTTAAAAAGCAACCTTTCCAACTCTAAACTCCACAGGCCCACAGTCAAGATACATTTTTGATGGAACTGTATGTAGGGCCTTAAGAGACTAACAACTAACCATCAAGAGTACTAGAACCTCATTTGCAGGAAAGAAAACATGACTGGATAAAAGTATGGAGAGCACCATTTCACAAACCTGTTCCATATTTTCACAGAATCTGCCGCAGCTGAAAGGACAGCAATGTTGTCGGAGCTGAAAGAAAGGGTCCGCACGTCACTGCGATGACCCCGGATGGTGATTCTGCTCGTCCTGACAGGCTGAGGAGCAGGCGCGGATAGGTGCAGCGAATATGACTCCACCAAGTTATTCTGCAGCAGGAAGACTGCCTTCAACTCTCCTTGAGGTGAATGAATCAAGTCAAAGGATCTGTGTGAGAAAATAATTCATAAATGTTCTAGCCACCATCTTCACTCACAAGGTTAACTGTTTCTAGTAGAAAGGCTTCACAGCGTCCTCCATCTATGTGATGTTTGAGCAAGTATAAAGAATTTTACAAAAAGTGCTCTGCATCTTGGGATGGTAGTTGAGTATGGGTTTTTAAGTCAAAAAAACCTGGGCTCAGATACTGGATCTGACATGTATCTTGCTTTTATGTAAATAATTTTTATACGTGACCTTAAATCCTTTTGGAGCATGGGGTACACGTTTTTCTTTTTAATTGGCAGCAGGAAAGAAGATTAAACAAATAGAAACAGTTACTGTAATAAAACAAATATGAGATGATGAATAAGCAGGCCTATGGTGAGGGCAGGTATCCCATGATCACTGTCTCCAAATATGTAATTCCTCTAGACTGCTAACAATGAGCATGAAAAAACCAATACAACTTTGTAGCTTACTATTTCTACAATATTGCTCTCAGGTAATTCAGATACTACACTTTTACTCACTTGATTTTGGCAGAAGTTTTGATATTAGTCACCCGTTGGATTTCATCTTGCAGTGTCATTTCGACATTGACTTCAAGGTCTTCCTCCTCCCCTTTGGAAGAATTTAATCTGGGGCGAGGGGGGGGGAGAGAGAACAATGACTTTTCTAGAAGAAGCTTTGCTATTACGTTAGTCAAATTATGGCTCCAAGACCAACAACCTGTGTAATCCTGGGAGAGTCACTTAACAAAGGAGTACCATGAGAATTAGATAATGCAGTGTTATGAACAAATGCTTTGTGAACTACAGTGTCATAAAATTTTATTCCATTTAATCAGTACCCTCAATAAGTGGATTCTGAAGGCAACAGCCCATAAAATTTCCTGGGGCAAGTTAAGTCTTTGTAATTCAAACTATTCCAATGAAGTGTACCTGGTTAACTTTTCTAACTTCAGGACTTTTTAGAAGATCCATTAAGCTGCACTTACAAGTCCAACTATGTCAAATAAACCAGAGGTCTCACAAGGTTTGCCAAGGTGACTTTTTCTTTGAGCCTTGATAAATTTCAACCACTGAGGAACCGATTTCTTTGGTTATTATAATAACCTATTCCAAGGTGATGTTGCCCCCAAATGCCAGTTCTATAGTCCTTCTCCTCACAGGCCCCAAGGTTAGCATTATGCAACCCAGCTTCCTTGTGTATGAGTTGCTGTCAGTGAAGATACCTGCTGGCCTGAGAACTAAATCATTTTTTAGCTATTTTTAAAAATCTGTATGGCCTTTCTAGTTCTACGTGGCTCTGAGTTCACGACTCAGGAACATGCTAGTTACGAAGCTGTACTAAAGAGCAGAAATGTAAAACATGGACTCCCGGCACTCCAAACAACTTCTCTACCTTTTAACAGTAATTGCTAACAGAGTAATCGCTTCCTTAAAGAAGCCATAGTTTTTCTATCAGTACTACGTGGCTTACCCAAGATAGTTTAATAGTAAATATTAAAAAAAAATAAAAGCAACACACTTTGCTTTCTTTCTAGCTTTCTTCATCTTCTTATGCATTTTCTTCTGAATTTCTCCTTTGGAAAGGATGCAGAACACTTCTAGCACAGAATCGGTTCCCTAAAAGGTGAAACTTGACGTGAGTCCAGGAAAGGCAATTTGTAACATAGCTTTTTCTCCGTAAGACCTAAACAATAATGTTCCTTTTTCTTCCCTTACTGGTCATATTACCTCGGACAACTTCCTCCCTCCGGGACTGCCGTCTAATGTGTAAAGTGGGAATACCACCTCCTACTCACAGCATTGCTCAGAAGACTAAATAAAAAGCTGGTTAATGCTTTTAAACTGCTCAGAAAAGCACGCATTTAATGCTTGCTAACTAATAAGAACAATAATAGTAACTATTACTGTGTTATGCTAATAGAAGCTAGGGATTATAGGTCTACACAGCAGCACATAATGAATTGTTAACAAGACTGGGGGAAAATTAATCTCTACACTGCATATAAAACAAGCACGAGTCTCTGAAAGGAACAGCCCTGTCCCTGCTTTCTCCGACAACTGGTACTCACGTGGCAAGCTAGAATCCTCCCTGTCCTGTCGACCGCAAGGTTCACAACTCTGTCCCTTCCCTCCCGCATGATGGAACCAGCTTTTCTGCATGTAAGGATGCGCTATGGAAGAAGCAAGGGAGAAGACCAAAGTAAAATGCAAGCTCTGTCAAACCTCTGAAAAGGTACGATTCTAAAGAGATGCAGGGGACAAAGATATTCCCAAAAATGACGATAACTGTGAGTTTTTAAATTAAAAAGTCTCCAATTCTCGCTTTCCCCATGACACAACGCAAATGAAGATAAGAAAAAGAATTACATCCTCAGGAGTTTCATCTGTCTCTGGGTTGCCATCCTCAGGCTCATGTGTGTCCTGTATTCCAGGGGAACACCCTTTGCTTTTCTTGGGCTCTGGTTCTTCTAAGTCTTCCACCTGTTTTATAAAAATGGGAAAATAGAAGCTGAAATAATGTGTCCCAGGAAGTATCTCTTAACCCTAATGACTTAGAAACCTATTCTTATGTCCATGAATAAGTGGTCTCTTTGATCAAACCTCTTCAGTGGTAGGACACTTAACCAGAGTATGTTAAAAACAGACTACGGCAAATACAAACAAAACAGTATTCACTATACTATCTCTGGTAACTTTCCAAAAAATACAGACTATGGTTTAGCAACCTAGTAATTTAAACTGAGGTGAAAAAATGATGACTGATTCTTCATTAACTTCAAAATTTTCTTATGTGAAAGGCTACCATATTCTGGAGGAAAGATGCCAGTCTGGCACACAGAACTACAAAGGCAATCCAGACATGAAGAAAGGATAAAGCCTAGCCTACTACAGTAGAACCCACCAGAACAGCTACTGAACACAACGCTACACACCTAACTCCAGCTAAACCTGCAGTCCATAAACTTCCTTCCACACAAAATCTTTAGAGGATCTGAGAGAGTTACAGATCTCAGAACATACGTTTATACACACACACAAATTTTACACAGAATTTTGTCTGAGGGGAAAGGGTCACAGATAGCCTGAAGTCCATCCATGGACACCCAAAGGTCCAGGAACTCTGGGCTAAAAACCCCACAAACTAAAACATTAGCATCACCAGAAGGTGTAAGCCTAAAACTATCCTTCCTCAAGCTCAAATAAATGAGGGCAACTGAGCTAACAATGAAGAAAAAAATTCTGACTAAAAGTTTTAAAATTCCTTCTAGCATTTATGGAAGTACTCAATAATTATAGCTAATTCAAAATTCAATGAGCCTGTGACACTGCTAAAACATGGCACTGCCCGTGATCAAAAAAAAAACCAGAAACAATTACCTCCTGTAGATAGGCTATGTCCCAAGCCCTCAGCTCACTGTCGGAAGCCCCAGTGATGAGCCTCTTGTCTTCTGACACCAGCACCAACCCCCACACCTACAGAGTATAAAAAGATTCAAATAGTATGATTTTTAAGAGACTCCAGGATATATGATGTGACATTCTAAAAATCTAAGTAGACTGTCTGTAGTGAAATCTGTTTGACATTTGCAAAGCCTCATTTTAAGGTAACCCTTTCAAAATACAGTAAGAGAAATCTCGGAGTGCCTGGGTGGCTCAGTCGGTTAAACGTCTGCCTTCAGCTCAGGTCATGGTCCCAGGGGCCTGGGATCGAGCCCCACGTTGGGCTCCCTGCTCAGCGGGGAGCCTGCTTCTCCTCTCCCTCTGCCTGCCACTCCCCCTGCTTGTGCGCTCTTTATCAAATAAATAAATAAAATCTTAAAAATAAAGAGAGAGAGAAAAATCTCACTTTTGGAAAGAAAACATGGCCTGTGGTAGAACTGTTGATTATGGAGTAAACTATAAGTTTCTCTGTAATTTCCTACCCTTAAATTTAGATAATGGCTGTTCAGCACAATTCCTAACTAGAAGCCACTCAAAGGATGATTTTAAGTCCGGTACTTCTTTGCTTTCAGCCATGCCCTGCAAATAAAAGGTACCCCATTGATGTCTATTGTATAATTTTCAGCCTCAAATATCTAAGAACAATGAAAAGAACAGTATTGTTGTGAATCAACAGTCCAAGAATAATTTGCTTTTCCTCGTCATTAATTAATGTTTTTGAGAGCCTGGTATGAACAAAGCATGGAGGAGGATGCAAAGATATAAAATACTCCCTGATCTCTATTGAAAACGTCTACATTCGGGTAACTATTATAATGACTACAATTTGCTGTTTACAGGTCACGGGGCCAAGCACTGTACAGACAGCGTCAATAGAACTCCCTATCATCAAAAAGGTGGACACATTATTTAAAAACAATGAAACTCATGTTCGTGGATTAGAAACTTCTCCAAGGCCAATTTCTACTAAATGCCAGGGTAGCTGTTGTCTGCTCCGACAGCTAGTGCTCGCTCCCTCCACCATTCCAACCTCTGTCTCTCAAGACAGCACATGATGGTTACTGTGGGCAGTAAAAGCAAAGGGCCATGAGAGGCCCAGGGAAGAAAACCATCTTTTTGCCTTGCCATTCTTTCCCTGGGCCCGTGATCCTACATGTACCTCGGTTCGGTGGCCAACCATCGTTTTAAAGCAGTGCTGGGTATCAAGGTCCCACCATTTCACCATGGTATCTTTCCCACTAAAAAAAGAAACAGGAGAAAAATCTTATTAGAAAAAAATCAGTAAATGGTAGGTCAAGGACTCATGTGTTGCTTTCAAAAAAATATACGTAGCAACAATGTCTAATGCTACCACTCTACCTCACCTTTTCTTAAAAAGTAAAGAATCCTAACTTTCCATTATTAGGTAGAAAATACAATGTTTCACCTGTAAGCCCAGAAATAACTACGTATTCAGAGTGTCACAGAACACAGACGCTGACCTGTGGCTCATCATCACAGCACCCACATTCCCCCACTGTCTGACACAGAAATCTCTCACATCTCTTCTGCTCCCATCTCCCATGTCCAGGTGGTCCCCACATTCTGAAAACACCTCCTCTGGGAGGCCTTGACTCCTTCCAATCCATTTCTGCCCGCGAACCTGAATTTAAGTTCTACTGCCTGAACTATTTTCATAGCTTCCCATCCGGTCTCTTTGTCCATTCCTGTGCCTTCATTACATCCAATAAACTATCAGATTATCTCAATTTTTTAAACTTCCACTAGCTCAAGGTTCTCTATAGAATCAAAATCAGGCTCTTTAGCACCATTTTCGAAACTTGTCATTCATTGGCTCTGAGTGTCCCTGCCAATGAGCTCTACTCTTCCCGCCTCAAATGCCCCTTCCCTGCTTCTTCACTAATATAAATCGAATATAATCCTCCTTCATGACTAAACTGGCAAAAAAAAAAAAAAAAAAAACCCCTCTTGTAAAGTCCTTCCTATACAATCCCACCTCACTGTGTTATTTCCTTTCTTTTACACAGTTGATCCCTGTACAACGAGGGGGCTAGTGGCGCCAAATCCCTCACCCCCAGTATAGTCAAAAATCCACACACACACCTCTGATTCTCCCACAACAATAGCCTACTCTTGACCAGAAGCCTTACCAGTAACATGAACAGTTCATTAACACCTATTTTGTATGTAATATTCTCACAACAAAATAATCTAAAGAAAAGAAAATATTAAGAAAATCATAGCAGAAAACACATTTACAGTACTGTACTGGATTTACTGAAAAAATAAACGCATACAAGTGGACTTGACCAATTCAACCCTGTTGTTCAAGGATCAACTGTTCCCTAAGCTAAATGTGTATATTCTTTTAGGACATTAGTCATTCTCTCACAAAATCTGTGTTATCTAACAACACACCAATGTGCCATCCTACAGGAACCAGCCCACCAATGGTATGGCATTCAGGGTTCCTTCACAACTGCTTCTGAATCATTACTATAGTTCTTCTAGTTACTGCTGGCAAACCTTAGGATCCCAAACTTTCCTGTGTGGCCATTCCTTAGGATGGATCATTATTATATCAGGTTGAAACATATGAAATTGCTGATATTTGACCTATCATGTTTGACCTGCACAAATGGAAATTTCATATGGTTCAACCTAATAGATGTTCAGAAGGCCTACATAGAGAGTATGTCTGTTCTCAAAAGGCAGGCAACTCAAACACTTGGTATTCACCTCTGCTCACTGCTCCACATTCTGTTTTCCTGACTTTCTCAGGATCCAGAAAGCAGACAGTTCATTCTATAAATGGCATGCCAAAGCTTAAGGACCGTGAAAAAGCTAATACCAGAGGATATTAATGACAAATCAGAAGAGAATTAAAAATGCTAGAAGTAACTCTATGGATAGCTTCTAGGGTACTACTGGGGAGAAGAGGGAAAGAGAGAGGAAAGCAGAGGGCAGAAGAAGCTAACACATGAGTCTGAGGGTAGTGTGGACGAATGAGGAAGGAATGACCCAAGTTCTGTCTTTGAAACCCTCTCTGATGCATTTACATAGAAAAGAACTGGAAATGAAACCGTTATTTACCTAGTAACTAGCAGATTCTTTTCTCGTAGAAACAGTGCTTGTGTGATGGCGTCCTTGTGCCCCTTTAGACGGTAGAGGCCGCTTTCATTGATCACATCCCACACAATAGTATCTGTGTCCTAAAGGGATCAGATAATACAGAAGAATTTTCTTTACCTCATCAGGCCTCGACAAACAATACGATGTAATATTTTTATTACAAAGGTGATACGTAGTCCTTGTAGAAAATTTGGAAAGCAAACAGAAAAGTTTTGAGGGAATAAATAACAGTTAATTCCACCATCTATACTGCTCCAATTCAACATTCAGGTTATTTTCAGAAAACTGGGATCATGCTATTCATGTCATTTTATAACCCTCCCCCCTTTTTTCCCCATTATTTCAAAATATTTCCATTTTTCCATGTCCTTCCAGACCATTCTCATTTTCAATGATCACAAAATAATCAATCCTAAGGATATACCATAATCCATTTAAACATTTTTCTACTTTAGCCATTTAGGTAGTTCCCAATTTTCTGCTATTATAAATATGTGGAAGTGAACATTCTTGTACATAAATCTCCGTATATACCTCGGATCAGAATAAATACTAAAGAGGGAAATTCTTGGGTTAAAAGGTATTTCTATCTTTAAAGTTTGCAATTCATCACAAGCTGATCTCTTTAAATTGCACCAATCTCTAGGTCCACCAGGGATATGAATGACAAGGCCAGTTTTCCCATCTCCTCAGCTCTGGATATTACTAGTTTCTCAAAAACCAGCTACAAATGCTGTCTCAGTAGTTACTGAATTTACATTTCTGAATACCAACGAGAAATTCTGTCCATGCTCTGTGGGGATTACTGGCCACTTGTACCTCTCTTGAACTGCTAAGGCCTGTCTTTCGTCTTCCTCTGGGTCTTACTTTTTGTTTGTTTATAAGTTATTAAGAGATGAAGGATATTAATTCTTTTTATACTGAAAATATTAAATACTTTCTCTTTTTCAATGTCCTTTAACTTTTTTCCAGTTTCATTGAGAAATAATTGACATACGTTGCTGTATAAGTCTAAGGTATACATATAACATGATGCTAAATCCATCTTCTCATATAAATAGAATAAAAAGAAAAAAAAGAAGACTAAAGGAAAAACAATTCCTCCTTGTGATAAGAACTCTTGGAACTTACTCTTAACAACTTTCCTATTTCTTTTAAATGTACAAATGTTTTAAATCTAAATATTCAAATCTATCATTCTTTTTCTTTATAATTTCTTTGGTGATATGCTTCAAGTCCTTTCCTACCCTGGTATCAGATATTTACTTACATATCTTCCAGTTTACATAAAATATCTTTAATATGTAAGTCTTTAATCTGTGACTCATTTTGGTAGGTGGCATAAAGCTTTAACTTAAACTTCCCCCTACATAGCCAATTGTCTAAGCACTGTTTTAGAATTCATCATTTTTATACACACCAGAAACGTCATCTTTGAAATATAATTAGAAATAGGAAAGTGGATTTGTGTCTGGGATTCCCATTTGGTTGCAATAACCTACCTATTTTGTGTTGATAGATTAGTTTAACACATTTTAATTACGATTTCATAACGCATTTTAACATCTGAGACCTCCTAAAAAAATATCTAACTCTGAAAAAAAACAATCTACAGCCCTCTTTTATTATTCCTCTTTCCCAAATTTCTGGTGCTTTTGACTCATTTGTTTTCCATACACCCTTTTAAATAATTTGGTCATGTTACTAAAACAACAACAACAAAACCTTTTTGAGACACTTATTTACATTGCTGTAACTATATAAATTAACCAGAAAACACCAGCATCTTTGTCTTCTCGTTCAAGAACATGATTCGTATCTCTGTTCAGGTCTTCTGTTACATTCTTCAGTACAGTTTCATAGTATTTTTCTGTCACTTAATATACTATTGTAAATACAACCTTTTACATTGTATTTTCTAACTGATGACTCTGAGACATAGGAAAGCTACCAATCTTTATGGCAAAGAATGACTGTTTGTCTCTCCTTGTCCCATCTGTTTTTTTTCCCCCTTGTGTACTGTTTTAAGTAGCACTTCCATAATGATGTTATATAATACTTAGCAGAGGCATCCTCATCTTGTTCCTATACTTAATAGGCTCTTATTAGAGAATGTGACAGGCAACAAAATGAACCTCCCAATTCACATTCATCCGTCTTTCCTCCATTTCCACCACCTATACTATTTTGTACATCGAAGACCCACTGTTTCACCCAACAGTTTATGCGAACAACCTGCTTCAGCATAAGCCTTACACTCATTCACTAGATTAAAATCTGGGTACCTGATTCGAGGTCTCACCTTGGACCCAGAAGCCAGCCTGCCCCCTAGCTGATCATACTTCAAGGAAGTGACGGCTGCTTTGTGTCCATTGAAGGTCACATTTCCTTCTCCACTTAGGAGACTGAAGATTCGGATAGACCCATCCTCATAACCAACAGCTAAGTGTAGCCCATCTGGGGAGGGACATAAGCAAGTGACTTCTTGTTTAAGCCCCTGAAGGATGAGGATCTGAAATCACAGGAATCATAAACAATGTACAGGTAGAGTTAAGCACGTCGTCAAAGGAAATGTCTGGGAATAATTGGGGACAGTAAAATTAAGAGCATCAATAATTCCAAATCATTCTTATGAATAATAATGAAATTCTGCAATCCATCTCAAGTTCTTTCATATAGGAATTATTATTTGTACAGGGCAATGAAACATTCAAGAAAGGTTAAAATTATTTTCTCCAAAGCTCTACATTAGCAGAGTATGTACAAAAATTTCCCAAGCGATAAATTACTAAGTCCTTATCCTAAGTTAACACCAAATGATATTCCATAAAGGGTTATAAACGAATCCTTGCTTTAATTGAACCCCATCTTGAGAGAAACCAACCGGTAGGGCACTAGGGTGCTACATGGTTTATCCCCAAGAAACTGGCTAGCAACAAGTATCAAAGTATTAACCTCCTGGGAGTCACACAGTGACTGGGCAAGATCAAAATACCTGTATTTGGTGTGGTAGAAATGGTAGGCTTAGGGAACTCAGTGACACAAAATACCAAAGCCTAGTTTAACAAACTTGGGCCTCCTCTGTATCAGTAAAAAAAAGGTTCTGCCAACACAGCTAAGTATTAGTCCTTTTAAACGCCTAATATTTTATAACTGGTTGTGAGGGCAACTAGAGGAACTTGAAAAATAAAGAACTGGTAGAGAAAACCAAACATGTCAGAATTGCGATTACAAATAATTACTCGTGAATACTACAAATGGATACCTAAGAGGTAAGCTCCTATTTGGTCGTGGTTTTCAGAATTTAGTGCAGAAAAACACAACAGAACCTGATACTTGGCTACCTAGACCCAACGAAGAAAGATTTCTCTTTCAGGGGCACATACATTAAAAAAAAAATCTGTGCATAATAAATCAGAGCTCTCCCACTATGCCTCTCCATCCTCAAATACCTATAAATCCGTTACCAACCTAGTTGATCTCTGGCTTACCTTCTCTCCTTTCCTTAAGTCCCAGACGAAAACATGTTCGCAGGCCGGTACCGCCACATAGCGTCCTTTTTCACCACGAAGGGTCACAAAGACAATATTACCTTTTTGGCTGCCAATGAGGCCAAAGACCGCACTGGCAACATAGCGTAGGTACTGCTTCGTGAGCCCCATGTTAGAACGTCTGAAACTGCGAGTGAGGCGGCTGTGCACACACACAAAGAAAAGTCAGCTCCTTGGGTACCTTGGTTCTGCTAGGCTAGCAAACACCACCGTGTATCATGTGATTAAAACTTGTAACTTGTGCGGCGCCTGGGTGGCTCAGTCGTTAAGTGTCTGCCTTCAGCTCAGGTCGTGATCCCGGGGTCCTGGGATCGAGCCCCACATCGGGCTCCCTGCTTGGCTCCCTCTCCCACTCCCCCTGCTTGTGTTCCTGCTCTCGCTGTCTCTCTCTCTTCAAATAAATAAATAAAATCTTTAAAAAAATAAATAAATAAAAATAAATAAATAAAAAATTAAATAAAAGGGGCGCCTGGGTGGCTCGGTAGTTAAGCGTCTGCCTTCGGCTCAGGTCATGATCCCGGGGTCCTGGGATCGAGTCCCACATCAGGCTCCCTGCTCGGCGGGAAGCCTGCTTCTCCCTCTCCCACTACCCCTGCTTGTGTTCCTGCTCTCGCTATGTCTCTCTCTGTCAAATAAATAAAAAAAATCTTTAAAAATAAAAATAAATAAAAATAAATAAATAATTAAATAAAAGGGGCGCCTGGGTGGCTCAGTCATTAAGCGTCTGCCTTGGGCTCAGGTCATGATCCCAGGGTCCCGGGATCGAGCCCCACATTGGGCTCCCTGCTCATCGGGGAGCCTGCTTCTCCCTCTGCCTCTGTCTCTCTCTCTCTCTCTGTCTCTCATGAATAAATAAATAAAAAATCTTAAAAAAAAAAAAAAGGGGTGCCTGAGTGGCTCAGTCGGTTAAGCGTCTGCCTTCGGCTCAGGTCATGATCCCAGGGTCCTGGGATCGAGCCCCGCATCGGGCTCCCTGCTCCGCGGGAAGCCTGCTTCTCCCTCTCCCACTCCCCCTGTTTGTGTTCCCTCTCTCGCTGTGTCTCTCTCTGTCAAATA
The DNA here is from genome assembly GCF_002201575.2 of Neomonachus schauinslandi. Taxonomy (NCBI): domain Eukaryota; kingdom Metazoa; phylum Chordata; class Mammalia; order Carnivora; family Phocidae; genus Neomonachus; species Neomonachus schauinslandi. The sequence continues at coordinate 98,059,250 of NC_058406.1, read as the reverse complement.
AATAAATAAAATCTTTAAAAATAAAAATAAATAAAAATAAATAAAAAATTAAATAAAAGGGGCGCCTGGGTGGCTCAGTCGTTAAGCGTCTGCCTTCGGCTCAGGTCAGGATCCCAGGGTCCTGGGATCGAGCCCCGCATCGGGCTCCTTGCTCGGCAGGAAGCCTGCTTCTCCCTCTCCCACTCCCCCTGCTTGTGTTCCTGCTCTCGCTGTCTCTCTCTCTCTCTGTCAAATAAATAAATAAAATCTTAAAAAAAAAAACAAAACAAAACTTATAACTTGTGACTTCTTAACCTTTGTTTACTCTGAGTAAAGCATTGACATAAATACCTGACATCATCATTTTGTATTTGCTGTTGACTCAACATGTAAGCCCTCATTCCTCAAGTTTCAAATTGGTCACCTTATCGTGCCCGCCTCACAAGTAACTGACATATGGCCTTAGTGCAGCTAAATAATTCACTATTGTTCATTTAACCACCATCAAATTTTTACATGGAGATTGACAAGATTGAGTCGGAAAATATTTACAGTGAACAATTACTGTAATCCTACTACCCAGACAAGCGCTGTTTTAGACACTAGAGTGTTGAGTAAAATAAAATCCCCAACCTCGTGGCACACATCCAGCAGTGATTCTCGAACTCTAGTATGTATCCGAATCACCTGAGGGCTTACGAAAACAGATTGCTGGGGAACCACGTCCACCAAAGCTCCACAGTACCTATTCTGATTCAGTAGGTATGAGATGGGACCCAAGATTTTTCCTTCTAAGAAGTTCCCAAGTGATGCTGTGGTTGTGTGGTTCCTCACTTGGGAGAACTACTGTTCTAGTACATGTATGTCCTTCTTTGATTTCCAAATCAGGTCAGCCACCTACCCTTGGCACAGAAACATGATACAGCAACATGGCATATTATTTTTGAAAGATGCCTTAGTTCTTCCCTAAATCAAATTCACTGAAAACATGTTTATAGATAAAAGAGACAACAAGTGAAGGAGATACTAAGTCAAGCCAGTCTGGTCTTGATATGGAAGAGTGAAAAGTGCCCCAAACACCCATGCAACTTAAAAAAGACACAATACGAGACAGCAAATACACCCTTTTTTTGGGAAGCTGATTTTTGTTGTTGGTTTTTACTTTTGGTTTAATTCTACAGGGTCCATTTCTGATTACACTTGGTTTTAGCCTATCTTAACAGACAAATATTCAATGCCTACTCTCTTTAATATTTTCTTTTAGTAACCATTCATTTTTCCTCACCTAAGAACCAACAAAAGCCAGTTAAAAATCAAGGAAAGAATATTAACATGGTGATAACGCTGTTAGCCTAGGCCATTTCATCAACTCTTCCCTATTCCTTACTCCTCTAGCCCCTTAACTATAGTTGTTCCTCTTGATAGTCTTTGGCCATCTATCAATTCTTTCCACAGTATTTTCCTTGGAGACTTCATATTGCATACCTAGGCCTAGGGACACCTACATCTCTAATTCCGTCCTGTTCATGTACGCGAATACCAATGATAAGAGTTCCAAAAACTTCCATGAGATACCCATTCAAATACCTTGCAGCATCATACCAAACATGGCTAAAACCGAACCTACCTCGCTTCCTGATCCCCTCATTTTTTTTCTTATTCTAAGATACACAATCCCCTTTGCCATTCAGGCTCATAAGCCTTGTAGCAAACTTTGGCTCATTAATAAAAAATATTATTAGAGGAGCCAAGACTTACAGAGCACTTACTATATGGCAACTTATTCAATGTATACACCTGAGTAAACGTATGCAGTTGTTTAATTACAAATAGCAACTGAGTTAACTAAAAGGGTTAACATGTGCAAAGCACTTAGAGAAGCATCTAGGGGCGCCTGGCTGGCTCAGTCCATTGAGCCCCGGACTCTTATTACCATTGGGGTCATGATCTCAGCGTCATCAGATTGAGCCCCAAAGCAGGCTCTGTGCGCAGTGGGGAGTCTGCTTGAAATTCTCTCCCTCTGCCCCTCCCCCTGCTCATGCTCTCTCTAAAATAAATATTTTTTAAAAAGCATCTAGAGGGGCACCTGGGTGGCTCAGTCCTAAAGCGTCTGCCTTCGGCTCAGGTCATGATCCCAGGGTCCTGGGACTGAGTCCCACATCGGGCTCCTTGCTCAGCAGGGAGCCTGCTTCTCCCTCTGCCTGCCACTCCCCCTGCTTGTGCTCCCTCTCTCGCTGTCTCTCTCTCTCTCTCTGTGTCAAAATAAATAAATAAAATCTTTAAAAATAAATTTAAAAAGTGAAAAGCATCTAGAATATTGTAAATATAAGGATAAAAAATTCTTCACAATAACCTTACAAAGTAGGCGCTATTCTTACCTCCATTTTACAGACAAGAAAACTAAGCAAAGAGATGTGCAATAACTAGCCCAAAATCATATACCCAGTTTTAAGTGCCAAAGCCAGGTTCCAATACAGTCAAATTCCAAAATTTCTTCTTTTAACCACTAAGCTAAACTGCTTCTTTGCCTCTGTCCTCTCTTTTGTCAGAAACTTCCACCTAATTCATCGGTTTTCTGAAGTAGGATTCTTTTCTCTCTTTCCACTTTCTGTTCCAGCTCTTTATCACTGGGTTCTTGTCAGGTTAGTTGGTTTCCTTCCTTTGTCCTGCCACCTTGCTTTCTTCATATTGTTCCTCTCACCTACAATAACGTGCACTGTCATGTCAACCTATTTTATTAAATCGGTGTTATCCTCTGAGGCCCACTTCCTGCGAGGCTAGACCATTCTCGCAGCCTTTTCTATTGCCTCAATATTTAAGGTATCTTCCATACAACTTGGCACTAGTCATTTGTGTCTCACGTGCACAGATCTTAACGCCTTTTGGAGAGAGGTCACGACCTTACCTTCTTCCGCGACCTACCATCCCTGCTTCCAATACCTACGGAGCCCGAAAACATGTTGTATCTATGATGCACTGAGGGGCTGGGGAGTAGTAACAGACCTGTCAGACGTCCCTAACCCGAGTCTTCAGTCAGGACAGAGTGAGGGGGTGCTCCGCGCACCGATCATGCTGCCTGAGCATCCTCGAGAGACACGGTGCCCGCACCAGCCCCCGGCGTTTGCGGGCGGCCACGGGGGACGGTAGGCTCCCAGTCGCCACCCTAGCAACCGGCCGCAAATGCCCCCGCCTCCTCTGCTGCTGGCGCCACGGGGGCCTCAGCCAGGACTACGCCACTAACTCTGAGCCGCAAGCAAAGGCGATCCAACGCCGTGCTCTTACAGTCCTTACCTTGGCCTCCACGAGGTTCCGAGCCTCCTGGACCCGCCCCCGGGACGAACCCCTTCCGGGTCCGCGTCGGGACCCACTTCCGCCCGGCGTTCCTTTTGCCTTCGAGGAGGAAATGACGTAGGCGGTCTCTGGTTGGTGAGGACCGGCCGGTAGCGGAAGTCAGTGTTTCGCCACTCAAAGCTCTTGCAGCTGGTCACTCCAGGCTCCTGGGACTCTGACTCGCCTGACCGTCGAGCTCCTGGCCAGGGGTGTCCGGGGATGCCGCTCTGACGCTTTCTACGAGGAGCTTAACCCGCCCTGCTGCCGCCCGGATGGGACCGCCGGAGTGCTGTAAGAAGTGGGACTGGGACCGGGGCCGGGAGGGAAGGCGGGGTGGAGCGGGGTGGGGGCGCGGCGGGAGGCTCTCGGACTCGGCCCGGACTGAGGGTGCGGACAGAGAGGGTTAGTGCTGTCCGCTCTCTGGAAGAATGAGCCTGCCGCTTCTTCCCCAGAGGTTAGTCGGGCTCCTCTGGCCCGCGGCGCTATCGGGGACGACTTATCGAAGAGAAGAGAGAGGGTAGGCGGACCTGGGCACCAGGGACAGTGGTGCTGTAGTCACTAGGAAGGCACGCGCCCTGATGCAGGCGAGATAGGGCGGCTGGGACCTTTGCGGGTTACAGTCCCAGGGTTGAGTTTATGTTGCCGCGCGTGTGGACCCGCCCTGCCACAAACTGAGAGCAGCTCGAGTCAGGGCTGGGTAAGGCGCTAAGCCCAAGATGCTGAGTCGTCTGGATCCCCGCAGTCCCTGGAGTGACATTGGTCTGGCTTTGTGTTTCCGCTCCCTGGCCACTTGAGGGGGAAGTGACCAGGGCTGACTCCTCCTTCCTTGGTAATTGAGGTTTAGGTGCTCTGTCACCAGGTAGAAATTAGCTTTTCTCTCTTGCAGCTCTGTCCGCTTCTATTCTTGGGCTGTATAGAAATGTTCAAAAATGAGTTCCGATGTCTGTAGTTGTGGAAAATTAAAGCTAACATATAGCTGTACAAAAGAAATAAGCCTCTGCCTTCAATTATTGAGCAAGATATCTGCAGCCAACCTAGAAATTAGACTTTTATCTAAATTATCTCGTTATTTTCAGACGTTTCTTGAGTTTTTCTTTTTTTTTTTTTCGTTTCTTGAGTTCTTAAGACGTGCAGCCAGTCTTCCATAGTCAAGAAAATTGCAGCAGTAGCGAATGGATATGATGAGACTGTAGGTAGATGTAGGTGTTTTGAAACAAGATTACTGTGGGTTGGATGAATGAGAAGGGAGGAAATTGTGGCAACAGACTATTGTTTCAGTAAGTTTCCTGAGGAAGGGAGCGTTTAGGTGGGTGTGTTAGGTTAATATCTCCCATAGGAGATGTGCATTATATTAATATAGGGAAAAAACGTGTGCTTCAGTAGAAAATGCATAATCTAGTCCTATCTAGAAAGCTGTTCCAAGAAAGCAATTTTACAACTCTGTGAACTATAGATAACTAATGTCAGTACTAAATGTTTTTTGTCTATAGACGTGCAGATTCTGTCCTCTTAGAGATTCAGTGGAAGTTGCCTTCTTGTACATTCATTTCAGTATTTCTGATCTATTAATGTGTTCAATTTTGGGATTCCTTTTATCTGTCACCTGACGGGTTCTCTCTGAGTTAAATAAAATGTTGAACACATTTTCGTTTTTATATTTGAATGAGTCATGATTTTACTTAAAAAAATTCCTTTTAATGTTATGAAATATTATGGGAAGGGACAATCACAAATGGAAAAAATAATTTTAATAAGAGTTGGTGTAAGAGCACCTATGTACCAAGATAATGCATCTTATAAAATTCCCAAATCATACAGTTTTTAAAAAGTATAACCCTAATTTCTAATTTAAGTTTCAAATTGTTCAATTTATTAATACTTATAATTAAGACGTAGTAAACTTCTTTTAATATGAAGGTGGTACTACAGACTCACCACTGGGGCCTTGCTCTGGATGTTCTTGAATGACCGTGTTAAATTTGACCTAGACCATTGATATTGCTTAGAAATATTTTTGTTTTACTGTATTTATTGTTGACATATCTAGCTGCTTCAGTTTGTTTTTTCCACCTAAGTAACTTTAAAAAAGGTTATTTCCATTTGTATAGGATGATTTTTAAATATTATAATAGATTTGATGTTGGGATGGAGTATTATACATAAAAATCTAATGTGCCCTGAAGTTTTAAATATTGAAATACACGGCATAAAGAATGGTAAACCTGTAATTTATCTCTTTATACTTTTATCCAGGCCTGTCTAACCAATGTAAGCATTTTGAAGAACAAGCAAACAGATTTAAAGTTCCTGCTTTTCTATTAAATGATACCATTTTCTTTTTATCCAAACAAAAACCAGGTTATACTGAGACCGTGATCCAGGGTATTCTGTCTGACTGTGCTTAGTCTTGAACAATAAAAATCTAACCTCTCTAGCCAATCCAATTATTCATATAAAGAATTATTTAGAGGACTTCTTTTTTTATTTTTTATTTTTTTAAAGATTTTATTTATTTGACAGAGACACAATGAGAGAGGGAACACCAGCAGGGGGAGTGGGAGAGGGAGAAGCAGGCTCTCTGCTGAGCAGGGAGCCCTATGCGGGGCTAGATTCCAGGACGCTGGGATCATGACCTGAGCGGAAGGCAGACGCTTAAGGACTGAGCCACGCAGGCGCCCCTAGAGGACTTCTTAAACTAAAAGACTGAGAGATTTGTTTAAAAAAAAAAAAAAGTGAGTACGTAACCTAAATGTTTACAATATTTGAGAAAAAAGACAAGCCGCAGGGTAATGAGAATGGTTTATACTCATTACGGGTTTGGATTATAAAGGATATATAGAGAGTTCTTTTTGTCTTTAGGTCTTCAATCATGAAGATACTGAAGGTAACCCTTAACTTAGTATGGCTAAGGAAATAGATATGATCCATTCTGGAATCTTCTGATTGTCTCATGTAGATTTTTTGATCCTGGACATAGATGTCTTGTCTCAGGAGCCTTTAATACTAAGGTTTAGTGTTTGCTTTTGAACCTGTTCAAAGTACAGAACTGATCAACTGATATTCAGTGGAAAGTCTTGCTTTAGCTATAGATTACTGTAGCTTTTCCCCCCTCCCTCACCTGAGCACTCTGTCTTCTTTCTATCATTGGGATTCTTAATCTGAGTCTGGGAAGCTTCTCAAATTTATTTGTAACTCTGCTTGTATGAGCTTATCATGTGCTCACATTTTGGATGGTAAAAAGGTCCTGACCTCTTAGGTGATTCTCAAAGGGTCTGTGACCCCAAGAATGTTAAGAACCACTATACCTTAAGCATCAGAGATCAAATTTTCCTGCCTAGCTTGGCTTTGCTGTGTTGGAGACGAGGGGAGATTTAAATCTCTTTTTGGTGAGAAGAATCAATTTCAGCTTATAGATGGAGCTGAAAAAGAATTTTCCCTTTATTAAATGTCATGACACTTTCTATATAATGCCATTAAACTTCGAGAGCCCTGAACTGTATTTATTACTCATTAAGTACCCAATATCTTATGGGTCACAATGACTTTTAAGATCTGGGAAGAAGGGCCCACAAATTATGCAGACAAGATGTGATTAGAGATACAGGAGAACCACCAGTAGTGTACTGTCAAAGAAGATAGTAGAATTTCAGAGAAAGAATGATCAGTAGTTAATGCAACTAAAATTTGATTAGTTCCTGGATTTGACATTTGGACATTTGGTCAATCATTGTTAGACATTGAAAGAGCAGTTTCAGCATTGTTAACAGAGATGGAAGCAAAACTGCAGTAGGTTGAATAAATGGGAGAAAAGGAAATAGAGCTGCAAAACAAATTATGCTTTAATGTTAAATGGTGGAATGAGGAGTTTTCATTGGTGTCTGAAGAAGAAATGGGGTAGGAGAGTTTTTTGAGAATAGGAGAACCAAGGGGAAGGAGAGAGTAGATATAGTGAAGGGAGAGTTACAACATTCTCTTATAAGAGAGCTGGTGAAGTGGAGTAAAATGCATAAATGAAGGCAGTTTGGCAGGTTTAAAGTGTGGCTCCCAGATGTGCCCTTACCTCTGTAAAACTCTTCTACTTTTGGTCTTAACTGTCACTTTGTGGAAGAGACATTCTCTGCTTCTCCAAATCTAAATTAACTTTCCACCTTGTTCTTCTTTACAGAACACTTCTCACAGATTTTAACTATGTATTTATTTCTGTGATTATGTATATTTGTGTGATTTTTATGAGTCTGTCTCTTCCATTAGAGTCTCCGTACCTAATAATGCTTGAATAAATGAATGCGTGGAACAAATAAGCATTTATTATCTTGCAATTTCTATGGGTCAGGAATTCGGTAGCAGCTTAGTTTTGTGGTTCTGGCTCATGAGGGTTTCTCATGAGGTTGCAGTCAGGATGTCAGCTGGGCTGAAGTCATTTGAAGCCCAACTAAGGCTGGAAGATCCAAGGTGATTCCTTCACCTCCCTGGGCATTGATGCTGGTTGTTGGCAGGAACCCTCAGGTTCTTCCCATGGGGACCTCTCATGGGCTGCTTGAGTGTCCCACATCATGTGAGCTAATTTCCCCAGAGCAAGAAAGAGCACAATATCCTTTATGACTCATCCTTAGAAGTCATATACTGTCATTTCTGCGGTATCCTGTTGGTTACATGGGTCAGCCCTATTCTCTGTAGGAGGCAGCTATACAGGGGCATAGATATCAGGAAGCAGGTATCATTGAAGGACATCTTGGAGGATGTTAACCACAGATGCTATATGTATAGCATAGAGAGTCACCCAAGAATTCTTAAAACAGTTTCCTAATAGTGTTGATGGAGGGCCCAGCTGACATTGAAAAACATGCATTTGTCTTGGCAGCAGACAGGATAATTACTGATTGGTTTTTTTTTCCCTAGTAGCATAAGAGCAGAATTAGAGAAAACAGATGTTGGATTGATCTAGGTATTAGGGATTAACAAGTCATTTCAAGGGCAGACATTGAGATAAATAACTGTATCTTAATTCAGCAATTTGTGTTTGGTTTTTGGTGCTCATTAGAGTCTTTGACAGCAAGTGTTCTAGTCTCTGTCATACACGGAGACATACCTTTATCTCAACAGCGGTGCAGGTGACTTCCACATTGGCTCTGAGAAAGCTATAACAACTTTTATTGTGTCTTGCTTTGTGCCAGATTATATCACTTAATCCTCACAATAACCCTAGAAGTGTATTATTCTTATTTTTGAAATAAGGAAACCCTGGCTTATAGTCAAGGATAACCTAGCTGTTAGGTCCTAGACCTAAACTTAGGCCTGCTGGTAACAGAACCCCAGCTCTCACATTGCACCACCCTTCCTCTCCCCCACAGTATAATTGCATGTGGAAATATTTATCTCAAAATACTAAAGAAGCCGGATTCAAAATTGTACCTACAGTATGATTTCACCTATCATAGAAAAAGATAGGAACTCTATTAAAATTTGGGAGTTTTTCCTTTCTTAACTTTTTTTTCTTAAATGTCCTGTAAGTGAGTATTACTTAGAAAAGTTATTTAAAAAAGTAATTTTGTCCTGAAAGTTAGCACTCGAGTTTGCAAAATGAAAACAAAGTTTAATGTTTAATGGAATTTTTTATATTATAGCTAAAAAGTTTTAACATGGGGTGCCTGGGTGGCTCAGTTGTTTAAGCGTCTGCCTTCGGCTCAGGTCATGATCCCAGGGTGCTGGGATCGAGTTCCGCGTCGGGCTCCCTGCTCAGCAGGAATCTGTTTCTCCTTCTCCCTCTGCCCTTCCCCCCTGCTCATGCTCTGTCTCTCATGCTCTCTCTCTCTCAAATAAATAAATAAAATATATTTTTTTAAAGTTTTAGCATGAGTCATTGTCCTCAAAAATCTGTGAATAATTTTTTAAAGTATGAATTTCTGTGAAGTGTCATTCCATTGAGCTTCAGGCAGTTCAGCCATGAAAAATGAATGTAGTCTCTATCTGTCCTCTATTCAGCTTGTCCAGCTCAGGTCTGAATACTTTTTAACAAATCAACAGATCTCGTGGTTGCCTCTAGTTTCAAAGGCCAATTGGATGGACTAAACACCAACTTCTAGATAAAATTAGTTTCTTTATTTCAAAATAATTTCAAAAGAGTTTTTTTGTATCAAATAAGAATAATCCACTTGTACAGTTTTATCATGGTATAATTTCTAAGGCCTTTCAGAAATTGTTAAATAAATGATCACATTTCTACTGCACGGTGCTGGTGCAGGAATTAACATATTGTGCCTGATCCATGGTTCATTCCACTTAGTATCTCACATTTCTCAGCAAGAAACACCAAGGAATTAGATGTAGAAAGGTGTATTTGTTCTCCTTGCCTCTAACAACAGACAGGATCACACAGAAAAACTTCTCTAACAGGAAGTTCACATGCCAGCTTTCATTCCTGATTGTCTGTCTGCTCAGTGTTACCGGTGATGATCTCTACCTTAGCAAACCCACTGATCAGTCGGCAGTCCTGTTACTCAACATTTCAGTAGCATTTACTGATCCTTCTCAAGCACTGCTCAAAATACTTTCTTCACTTTGCTTTTAGGCTGCCATACTTTCCTGGTGTTACTTCCTGTCTTATCAGTCCTCTTTAGCTCATTTTTTTTTGACTTGTCCTCTTTCCAGCCTATAAGTTTTGCCTTAGGACTCAGCCCTCCAGTCTCTTTTCTCCATTTGCATTGTGTCTCTTGGTAATCATATCCAGTTCCCGTAGCCTTAAATACCACCCAAAGGCTGAGTCTTCCATATTTATGTGTGTGGCCCGACCTCTCCTCTGAGCTCTAGCCTCATATAGCCAATTGCATGTCTGACATCAATACTTGGCCAAATGAGGGGCATCTCAAACTTCACACATGCAAAAACACAGGAGGAAGAATGACCTTGATTGTCACTGTGCCGCACAGCCTACTCCTGCCTCCCCCTTCCCTGTAAATAGAATTAGCACCTACTCAGTTGCTCAAGCAAGAAATCTAGGAGTTACCTTACCTTTGATTCTGTTCTTTTCCCTCACCATTCATATTCATTTAGCAAGTCTTGTTGACTCTACCTTCAAAATACATTCCAAATCCAACCATTTCTCCTCACCTTCGTCACCGTCTCACCTAAATCTGCAGTCATTTTCTGCTCATCTCTGGTTGTACTCTCACCCCTACTGGATTTCACTGTAGCTAGAGTAATCTGACCAAGTGTTATTTATATTAAGTCATTCCCCCTATCAAGATCCTCTAACAGCTTCCCCCCATATTTACAATAAGACCAAACCTTCTTATCAGGGCTTACACACTGCATCATCCAGCCTTTCCCTCTCCCATCAACCTCATCACCTACCACTCATTACCTAGCTTATTCTGTTCTATCCAGATCAGTTTCCTCGCCTTTCCTGGGATACACCAAGCTCCTTCCTGCCCTTTGGGCCTTTTCTCTTACTATTTCCTCTGTCTGAAACACTGCAGGGCTTCATATGGCCTGATCTCTCACTTTGTTTAGCTCTCTACTCAAATAGCACCTTTTTTCTCATAATACTTACTGCTTCCAGTCATTCTGTTGGATACCTGCTTGCTTGTTTGGTTATTGTTTATCATCTCCTCTCCAGGAAGCATTAGCTCAGTAAGTGCATGGACTTGCTCTGTCTTATTCACCAGTGTATCCCCAGTGCCTAGAACAGTACCTGACACATAATAGATGCTTACAAAGATTTGTGAATGAATGAATCTACATTTTACTGAAACAGCTATCTGACTTCTTGGCAAATTAAATATCCTTACTTCTCTTTGTAATACTTGATACTGTGTGTCTTCCTATCACCCTCCTCTTCTAATTTCTGTATTTCTGTACAGCCAATATCCTACTACATCAGTGTCTCATACCACATTTTATAAATTGTCTAATCCTGTTAATTCTTCCTTTATATGTTGCCTCTCAAATCCATGCCTTCTTCTCCATCGGCTTCTCCCACTAAATTTAAACTTTTATTGTCTCTTACTACTTGATTGCAGGAACCTCCCTGCTTCTCATTTTGTCTTACTCAGTTATCATTGAGTAAGATCTTATCTCTGTATTATTATTTGACTGAACTCTTTACTTTTTTTGATTGAACTCTTTAAATTGTCCGTATTATTTATCTTTATATCTGTTGCAGCACCTAGCAAGCTCCCCTCCCCCAATAGCAGACATTCAGTGAATGTTGAATGAATTGTCCTGTGTTTATGGGAAGTAGAACTGGTGGGCCATGTGGTTATTTTAATGGCTGTGATTCTTTGAAAAGAATTTGTGCTGAAATAATCTCCCTTTCTTCCTGTTTTAGAGAAGCTACTGCAATTCTTTGTTATATATTGGTTTTTATGGAGTATTTTAAGTGACTAATCACACAATGTCCTATTAGAGCATTTCACAGTAGAGATTTGTTTTTTTGATCTAAGACGTAAAATAGTATCTGTACTTCTCTATTAAAACAGTTCTTTCTTTTCTTTTAAGCTAAAGTCTGCCGTGAATATTGAATTGCTGAGGAATTTGGGGAAAGACAAGCTGAAGTTCCCATTCCATGGATCCCTTGGGTGCACCTTCCCAGTTTGTGGATGTGGATACACTACCAAGCTGGGGCGACTCGTGGGAAGATGAATTAGATACTTCTGATACTGCAGCTGAAACGTTTCAGGAAAACACTATTAGATCACCTTTTCTTTACAATAAGAATATCAATGGGAAAGTGGTTCTTTGGTAATTCTTTGATTAAATCATACCGTGATGTAATAATACTCTGATAATTTCTTCTAAACTTTTTTTTCCCATAATTTGTTCAAAACTCTTCTTTGTAAGCCCTAGCATTGTTGATATATTATTTTGCTTATACTTATTTTTTATTGAGGTATTGTTGACATAACAATAAACTGCACATTTTTAAAGTGTACAGTTTGGTGAATTTTGACATGTATGTATCCATGAACCTGCTCTCTCACTTTGATCACCACAATCAAGATATTACTATTAGTAGTAATACCTTTAAAAAAAAAAAAGCTTTATTGAGGTATAATTCATATATCACACAATTCACCTGTTTAAATTGTATAAGTCCATAGTTTTTCATATATTTACGAAGTTGTATGACCATCACCACAGTCAATTTTAGAACATTTTCATCACCCCAAAGTCCTGTTCCCACTAGCAGTCATTCCCCATTTCACCCATCTCTCAGCTGTAGCCAACCACTAATCTGCTTTCTCTGTGTATAGATTTGTATATTCTGGACATTTCATGTAAATGGAATCAATTTTGACTTAGTGTAACATTTCGAAGGTTCATCCATGTTGGAGTGTGAATCAGTACTTCATTCCTTTCTATGGCCAAGTAATATTCCATTGTATGGATATACCTATCACATTTATCACTTTATCAATTCATTAGTTGATAGACATTTGGGATAGACAAATCTTGACTTTCTGGCTATCATAAATAATGCTGGTGTGGTAAGCTTTTGAAACCAACCACTTTTAGCTATATAAGCATTCTATTACAGTGAGAGAGAAATGCAGAAGCAAAGGAGTAACATGAGGGTTCTGTGGGTTTCAGGGTTGTAGCATTTGCACTGAAGTTCTAAGATGCCAGATTAGTCTTCCTGAGTCCAGAACTACTTTTCTGCTGTTGCTTAAGCTTGTGAGCTACCAAACCAACGTTGTAAGGGGAGTGAGGATAGAATATTTTGAAAGAATTAGCAGTTAGCTTTCTTATCTCCCTCCTCTTCCCCACTTGTTCATTTTTTATCATTTCCTCAGGAAAGGAGATGTGGCATTACTGAACTGTACAGCCATTGTGAATACCAGCAATGAAAATCTTACAGATAAGAACCCTGTGTCAGAGAGTATCTTCATGCTCGCAGGACCTGATTTGAAGGAGGACCTCCAGAAACTTAAGGGTGAGTGAGCTTTCCTAGGTATATTATTGCTTAGGAAACGTTTATTTTTGATATTTGAAGAAGCATATTTTGCTTTTAGTGAGAATACTAAGTAGATGTAGCTGTTTTGTTATTGTTTAAACTTCATAAACACAGCTTTTGAAAACCCCACATTGTGTTAGAAGCAGAACACTGAGACTTTACTCTCAGTAAACGCCTCTGTCATGTTCTCGAATTTGAAAATGACAACCACTATAGCCAGTTAAATCTTTGGTAGTGTTTTCTTGGCTGTATATTTTTCTTGCACTAATAAGCCTTGTGAAACAACTATCCTTTCTCTAAACTGAAAAATTTTATCATGATTTGATATTGATAGAGAATTTTTCATATACCTCGTGGAAGGCAGTTGTTGCACTTTGGAAATGTAATTAACTTATTGATAAAACCAAAATGCATTGTAAGAGCAAAATATATTCTCAATTAATTTTGTACTTGCTTCTTTTTTCTTAACCAGAACATTCTTCTGAGAATATTTCATTGGAAATGGGGACAGGAAGAGTTCTATTAGTTCAGCATCTTATTTACTTTATCCGCATTCATTTTCTTAAATTACCAACCTGGCAAACCAGGTTACTGTTATTTGAGCCCAAATAGAATTTTGTGAAATTCAGTCATCCCATTTTATAAAAAGTATTTATGAAATACAGCAATGTTTCTTAAAATGTAAACAACAAATCTCACTGTATAAAATCTTGATTTCTTTGACCTCTACCATTTAACAGTGAAAACTGGTTTCTAACCTAATAAGGATATTAGAATTTGAACAGGAATACATAATAATGCTGACTCTATGAAAGAGGGGATAAAGAAGAATTACATTATCTGATCAAGAAGCTGAACTCTATGATGGCAGAAGGGAGGGAAAAAAAAGCCCTCAACCTAAAAACATGATACCAGGAAGAACATGTAGAAATTAGAAAATGTAGTACAGATAATACTGAGAAGTTCTTTGATAAAGGTAATAGAGAAGCTTGTCTGGAAAAATTCCTTATGGCCTGTGCGTGTGTATGTGTGTGTGTGTATTCTCATACCTTAGAGCTGGACTTGGGGATAAGAAAAAGGAAGTAAGAAAATTTAATACAAGGATACAAATGAAACCTCAGAATTTAACAGCATGTGTTTGAGAGCCTCTGAGCAGGAGTGCACGTTATAACTCTGCCCTTCACTAACAGTGTAATGTAAAACCAATTAACTTCACCTCTGGGCCTGAGTTTCCTTCTCTCTAAAATGGGCAGTTTCCTACACATAAAAGGGCTCAGTGAGTATTTGAGGATGGAAACAATATCATGAAAACCAAATTAAATAACGAACATTAAGCGCTAGGCACATTCTAAGTGTTTAGTGTAATTGCTGGTGTTAGCTATAGGCCTCAGTTGTTTGATGAGTCAGTGCCAACCTACGGGCAACTTCAGTAACAACTTCATAAGTGATTACAAAGTGTGACTTCCCAAATTTGTGTGTGATAGAAAGCTGAGAGGAGTTAATAAGGAGATTTGGGGTGTTAGACCAAAGAATTTTAAATATTCTGAACTGACTGGAAGTATGAGCCAAAAAAAAAAAAAAAAAAATTGACAAGGATGAATATAAAAGTCTTGCAATAAGTTTAAAACCTTAATTATCCAAATTCAGGGTGGGGAAGCCCAGTTGGACAACCCTTATTATATAAGAAAGTATTTACTGTTGGTAAAATGGCATTATCATTCACTCCATTTTTCATTTTTCATGCAAAAAGCTTCAGGGTTAACGCTTTCCTCCTCCTTATCTGCCACATAAAGTTTGTCATCAAGCCATAAATGTATCTTGAATCTCTTTATCACCACTGCCTCCAAATTTGCCTATCGTGCCATCATCCCCTCTGTGGACTATAGCCATGGCTTCCCTTTCAGCTGGTCATTCTTTTTTACCTACATCTCTTTTCCATATACAGGAAGCATTGCTTTTTAAATTGTAAATCCCTTCTTATTGCTTCTCTGCTTTGAACCACATAGCCCTCCCATTACACTTAAAATGCAAACTCCTTAAGCTGGTTCCCCAAGGACTTGCAAGGTCTCAGTCACTTGCCTCCAGGCTCCTTTCACAGCCCCTTTTCCCTTCCTTAACATTGAACCAAACTGATCTCCAGTTGCTATGTTTAGCTCCTTTTCAATTTCGCATATACTTTGCTCTTTCTCTCAGTTTTTAACTCTTATTCTTAAGTCTTTGCTTATATCTCTTCCTCAAAGCACTGTTCTGTTTACTTCAGAATTGGCCAGTCTCCCCATGATATATGCTCCCAGCCTGTAGTACTTCTTTTTAGGGCTCTTATCACAATTGTAATTTCATAGTTTACCTGATGACAATGTTCCCATTAAACTTTGGCCTCCATGAGGACAGAGACTGTATGTCTTATTGGTCTCCATGTGTTCTGTAACAAGAATAGTGGAGGCATCCTTTAAGTAGCAGATGAATGACTAGAAATTTTCTGGGATTTTAACTAACTAGACTCAGCGATGATAATGTCTCATTTCTACTGAGAACACTAACATCAGATTATATCACTTGAAATACAGCATCATAGAGGAAGGTAATTTGTTATCAGCTTAAAATAGACTATTATGTATATAAGATGTTTTATGTAAGCCTAATGGTATCCACAAAGAAAAAAACCTTTAATAGATATACAAAAGATAAAGAGAAAGAAATTAAAGCATACCAGTAAGAAAAACAAATCACAAAGGAAGACCGCAAGAGAGGATCAAAGGAACTTAAAAAAAAAAAAAGACCCAGGAAGCAATTAACAAAAGGGCCATAGTAATTCTTTACCTAGCAATAATTACTTTAAGCATAAAAGGACTAAATTCTCCAGTCAAAAGACACAGAGTGGTTGTTGGATTAAAAAAAACAGATCCAACAGTATAGTGTCTATAAGAGATTCACTTTAGCTTTTTAATGACACACATAGGCTGAAAGTGAAGGGATGGTAAAAGATATTCTGTGCAAATGGAAACCAAAAGAGAGCAGGAGTGGCTATACTTACACCAGGTAAAATATACTTTCAGTCAAAATTGGTCACAAGAGGTAGAGAAGGTACCTATATGGTAATGAAGGGGTCAGTTCATCAAAGGGATGTAACAGTTGTAAATATGTATGTACCTAACATTGAAGCACCTAAATAAATATTTAAAGTAATATTAATTGACCTAAATGGAGAAACAGACAGCAATACAGTAATACTTGGGGACCACAGAATACCACTTTTCAACACTGGATAGATCATCCAGACAAAATTAATAAGGAAACAGAGGGCCTGAATTATACTATCGACCAAATGGACCTAATAGACATATACAGAACATTCCATCCAACAACACCAAATACACATTTTTCTCAGGCGCACACAGAACATTCTCCAGGATAGATCATATATTGGGCCACAAATCAAGCCCTATCAAATTTAAGAAGATTGATATCATATCAGGTATTTTCTCTGACCACAATGGTGTGAAACTAGAAATCAGTAATAGAAGGAAAATTTAAAAAATTCACAAGTACATAGAAATTAATACATTCCTGAACAATCAGTGGGTCAAGAAGAAATCAAAAGGAAAATCAGAAAGTATCTCAAAAAAAATGAAAATACAATATACCAAAATTTATGGGATGCAACAAAAATAGTTCTAAGACAGAAATTCATAGCAATTAATGCCCACATATTAAGAGAAAAGAAAGGTCTCAAATAAACATCCTAACTTTAAACCTCAAGGAATTAGAAAATGAAGAATAATGTAAGCCCAGAATTAACAGAGGGTAGGAAATAATAAAATCTAGAGCAGAAATTTAATAAAATAGAGACTAGAAAGAATTTATAAAAAAATCAATGAAAAAGTTGATTTTAAAAAAGATAAAATTGATAGACCTTTAGCTAGACTAACCAGGAGAAAGCAGTCAAATAAAAGTATAAATGAATGAGATATTACAGCTGACACCACAGAAATACAAAGGATCATGGGAGACTGCTGTGAATAATTATATGCCAACATATTGGATAACCTAGAAGAAATGGATAAATTCCTGGAAACATACAGCCTGCCAAGACTAAATCGTGAAGAAACAAAATCTAAACAGACCAAAAGGAGTGAGGAGATTGAATCAGTAATCAAAAGCCTCCCAACAAAGATAAGCCTAAGACTTGAGGGTTTCACTGGTGAATTCTATCATACATTTAAAAAGAATAACAATTCTCCTCAAATTTTTCCAAGAATTGAAGAGGAAAGAACACTTCTAAACTCATTTTACAAAACTAGCATTACCCTAATACCAAAGCCAGGTAAAAACACTGCAAGAAAACTACAGTCCTATATGCCTGATGAACATAGATGCAAAAATTTTCAACAGAATGCTAGCAAACCAAATTCAACAGTACATTAAAAGGATCAAACACATTTTCTTTATTCATTTATCTACACGTGTGTGTGTATATATGTACACACACATACACAAGTATGTACACATTATATGGTATAAAATACACATACACACAATGGGATATTTTTCAGCCATAAGAAAGAAGGAAGTCCTGTCGTTTGTGACAACATGCATAGTACTTGATGGTATTATGTATGCTAAGTGAAATAAGACAGACAAATATTACATGACCTCACTTATATGTGGAACCTAAAAAAAGCTGAAGTCATAGAAACAGGAGAATAGTGGTTGCCCGAGAGTAAGGGAAATGAGATGTTGGTCAAAGGAAACAAATTTCCAGCTATAACATGATTAAATTCTGAGGATATAATGTACAACTCGGTGATTATAATTAACAATACTGTGTTATATACTTGAAAGTTGCTAAGAAAGTAGATCTTAAATGTTCTTGTTAAAAGAAAAAGGTAGTTATTTTAGGTGGTAGATGTGTTAACTGACCTTATTGTGGTAATTACTTCTCAATGTATACTTAAATTATCAAGTTATACACTTTAAACTTATACAGTGTTATGTGTTGATTATGCCTCAGTAGAGCTGGTGGGGGTGGGGGGAAGAAGTATAGCATCAGAGTCAAGAATGTCTGTCCTTTATTCTGTCTTGGTAGGACCTGTAGTATACAGTCAGTATTCATCTTATTTTTATTACTACTTTTTAAGAGTGATGATAAACTGGGGGACACCTAAAGGAAAATGATTAGCTTGGTATACACTGTGGAAACCGTATCATTTGAAGGTATAGTTTAAAGGGCTAGGGTTGGCACAGAGAAGATTTGAGGGAAACATGATTGTATTCCCCAAACATTTGAAAAAGTTTCATACTGAAGAGAGTGAGACATAATTTTATTGTGTTCCTAGAATCCTTGGTGGGAAGATACATAAAACTTCATTTCAGTTCATTTAGAGAAAATTTTCTAAAAAATAGAGCTTCCTAAAAATGGAATGGGCAGATTTGGCCTATTATACCCAAATTAAAAAAAAAAAAAATTGTGTGTGTGTTTGTATCTCAGTCTTATATCCAGTCTTTGAATTTAGGAATTTTATGAACCTAAAGCTGTGTGGGGCTGTTGTTTTGGTAAAGAATGTGTGATAAGAGAGAGATTAATAAATGATGTTCAGCCTTAGGGTCAGAATAACATCTGATAATTCGCCTGTCTACTTGTTTCTGGGCAAGAATACATGTAATTAAGTACTTAAATATTAAATACTATAAGTATCTCCTTGTGCAAAATGAGAAAAATACTTTCTTCTCCCATCAGGATCACTGTATAGTTTTGCTGCTTAAATGTTCCATCACTTGGTATTAAATGCGCAGGTTTGCTAGGATGGGAAGACGTATACTACATTTTTTGATTGCTAAGTTTATGAATAGGACTCTTTGCTATAAACATTAAGACAACTTTTGTGTTTCTTACTGTGGATGTTGGGATTTAGAGAGAAATAAGTGAAGTTGAAGAGCCCTAACTAATCTTTAGTACTCAGATATATTCAGGTTATCATTGCAGCAGGTGCTCCTTAGCAGAGGATGTAGTCGGGGTAAAAGATGCCCTGGACAGAGTTATAGCTGGAGTGAACTTGAACTTATTCAGTAAATTTGTATTTGTTTTACAGGAATTAAAAATACTTTGAGGACTGTGTTTTAACTGTTCATAATCATGTCAGGATTTGGGTTTGGGTTAGAAGAAATCGGCTTAGAAAGAACAAATGGAAGATTAGGAAGCAATGCAACAGTACTTAGCCTAAGTCTAGTCTCTAGAGTTCTGAGTTTTGGTTAACAATTATTAAAGGAAAGGTGGGATTCCCAAAACCAGAGTATCTTGAACACTTAGCAATTCTTTTCTGTTTCTGTTGTCTGCCCTCAGAGATCTTCAGGATTGATTCTGCAAACTGACTGCCCAAATACATGTTTGCTTGCTTGCTTTATTTTTTTAATATATATATCATTTCTTTTGAATAATTGTTTTCTACTTACAGTAGCAATAAATGTAAATTGTAGAAATTATATGCACAGAAGCTACAAAATAAATGAAAACTTAACATTTCCACCACACAAAGATCACCAGTACTAGTCCTATAGTACATATTCTTCTGGATCTTTCTGTAGGTATATGTGGGCATATGCATACATCCTTAAATATTTTGTTACCAGCATAAAATAATTATATGTATACAGTCCTTATCTACGATAAGATAATTGTACACATACTGTTCTGCATTCTGCTTTCTTCAGCAAATGAATCCCACCTTTTGGTTTCAGAAATTACTTCATCTAATACCCAAATCATATTTTAAATTTCCAGTTGACCCTGAAATGCCCTCTGCAGCTAGTTTGTCCAAACTAATATCCAATCCAGGTCATACTTCTAATTGTTGTATCTTAAAAAATTTTTTTTTCATCCAACTCAGTTCCGTTTTTATGACACTGACTTGTTGAGTACTAGGCCAAAATGTTTTCCAAGATGGCCCACCTTCTGGATTTATCTCATTACCCTGAGGTGCCATTTGGTTTGTTGCTTTATCCCTTGTATCTCCTATAACCTAGAAGTTATATCTAATGGAATCAGGTTTGTCTTAAGCATTCCATAGGTGATTATTGTATTGTATACTTAATGTATCGTATTGGAAGATGTATAAAATCTGATTGACCCATTAGTGAACCATTACTAACACTAGGATGGTTCTCTGTTATAGAGTGATGACAACTTGATTCTTCTATTTATACAGTTGTTTTACCCTTTGTGACTGAAAAGTAATCAATATGGGGTTATTTAAGCTCTATGAATGTCCAGTTCTCTGGCACATGTTCACATAATGGTTTTAGCAACTATTTATATAGTCCTTGTCTGAGTCAGTAATTTCATTAAGATTGTGAAGTTGTATTTTTCTAAAACCTGTCATTATATCCATGGTTACATTCCTGTAGAGTCTTTCCTCAATAACTGACATGTGGTTACTCTGGATTACAGTTTCTGTAAGAGGGCAGGGTAAATGCTTACTTCTTTTAATTACCATTTTTCAAAATAAAGAATTGGTTTAATAGCTGCCTCAAGTGGTGCCAAATGAGGGTTTTCCAAAAGCCTTTCTCTTTGAGTGTCACTTTGTGCTTATGGCTTTTCATGGATCAACGTATATGTGGTTTTAAAACTTAAAGAATTTTATGGACAAAGGAAAGCTACAGTTCTCTGCCTTTCCCTTTCCTGCCTTGATTCTGTTCTCCAGGGGCATCTACTTTCAAACCTTTAAGTTCCTTATTTTATTTACCTTCTGTTTCCATAAATTATGCTACAACTGTTGTATTGATTTTTTTCCCCTGTCTGTTTACTTCTTATTGTGGAAATTAAAGATTAAACTCTTGTTCATCCACTCCCCTCATTTGCCTGTACATAAAACACTCACATTTTCTTCCTTCTTCACCACCTTCCCAGATTGGCCTGTCAAATTTTTATTAAATCCGCATTTAGCATTAACATTATGAATGTATAAATATTACTCGCCACTGATTACAAAACTGATTAGTGTTCTTTTTGTACAATTATTTTCCTCTAAGTTATTGATCTGATTACTTAATTTTCTAATTAATTAACTTATTGATTCAACTCCAGACTTTAAGTGTAAACCTCTCAGTAAAGTCAAAACTTCTGTTTATCTTTCAGCTCCATTTTTTTCTTGATAAGGTCCCTCCTGGAATCCCCCATCCTCTTTCCTCTCTAGACTGTTCTTTATGCCTGTTGTACAGTTAACATCCTAGGAAATCCTTTTTTCTATTTAGTGGATTGGATTCCCTCATTTTCTAGATCTCATGCCTTTCTCTTCTGTGATATACTCCTTAATTTTTGTGAGTAAATCTACCAGGAGATTTCTGAGGATGGATGGGGACAAAATTGCTGAGATCTTCTACCTTCATACTTAATTAGAAGTTTGGTTGGAAATGAAACTCTAAGTTGTTAATCATTTTCCAGGTTTTTTAAGGCATTGCTCCCAAGTTTTTTATTGCTCTTGAAAAATCGGATGCTATTCTTATTCCTGATTCTTTGTATGTTACTGGTTTTTTCTCTGGAAACTTTATGATCTCGTCTTATTTCGGGTGTTCTCAACTTCATAGTGAGGTGCCTTGGTGTGGTTTGGGTATCCCGTGGGCTCCTTGGTCTAGAAACTTATCTTTCAGTTCCAGAAAATTTCTTGTTTTATTTCTTTCCTAATTTCCTTCCCTCTGTATTCTCTGTTCTCTCTTTGAAGAAATTCTATTGGATGTTGTACCTCCTTGTTTAATCCTCCAATTTTCATGTATTATTTATTTTCCAGCTTTTTATTTTCTGGAAGATTTCCTTAACTTTAGCTTTAACCCACCAATTGAACTTTTTGTTACTGCTATCATGTTTTTCACTTGGCTATAAATTATATAAGCACTTTTTCCTGTTCTCTGAATATTTCTTTCTTACAACATTCTGGTTTTGTTTCAGAGATACTGTATCTTCTCTTACCTTTCTGACAGTAGTGATTATGGTATTGGGAGTTTATTCTCTCTTTTTTGAGTATTGCTTTGACGCCCCTGTGGCCAGAGGCTTTGCTCGCTTCCTGGTGATCCTTGAGTGTCAGTGTGCCAATTGTATTTATGAGGGAGGAACTGAGAAAGTGAAGGGAAGCTTTGTGTGCGTGGGCAAGAGTTACTGCTTGGTGGATCTAGAAGCAGAGGATGAGCAGGAGCCCTGTTGTTTTGTTGTTTAGTTGTCACAATCTGTGAGTCCTTTGGTTTGGGCCTCTTAGTTTCCTGGAAAGGAATCTTTCAGGGGTGTAAGTATGGGTGTTTGTGTTTCAGAAGCCAATTAGGAGCAGAGGGCTAGAGCTATCACTGTTGAGTGTAACACTTTAACTAAATCCCGTCTTTTCAGCCATGCCTGAGGTTCTGGGGTCCAGAAACTCTAGTTCAGCATCTCTAGAGAGTAAACCTTCCCGCTGCTATGGTGATAAATCACCTCGCTGTGCTGGCTGGGGAAAAGGTTGTTGCAGATTTGACTGTTTCTATGCAAATTTAACTCAGCCTCCTCTCTTTAGTTCCACTTCACGTCATAGCTTTTAGAAGTACGTAGGTTTCCACTTTTTGAGCCTTTCTACTGTTCTGTAACAATAAGAATAATAGATAATGCATGTATGTATTTTGCATGTATTAACTCATTTAGACCTGTGAAGTAAGTACCAGTAGTATTCCCATTAAATAGGAAAATGAGGCATGGAGAGGCCAAGCACCTGCCCATGTAGCACAGCAGGAGGGTGGTAGACTCAAGATTTGAATCAAATCAGTCTATCTTGAATCCAACACTGCCTTTCAGTACAGACCAGCTTGCTTCATGTTGGTGACCCTATTTCTACGAGCAGTTAGGTTTCTCTGCTTGCTAAATGAGTTATTTCGAGGCCACTGACTTTCTGCCTTCCAAAATTCTGATGATGCCTATCTGCTTCGTGTCCTCTCCCATTCTCTTTGTCTCTGTTTTTTATACCTATTGTATTGCTTCACTGTCATTTTGGGAACAGAGATAAATGTTTGTGTTCAATCCATATTTTTAATTGAAATTTCTCAAAATTCTTACTACTTTTCTGTTTCATGCCTTGTTTTGTTGACTTTTTTTTTTTTTTTTCTTGACACCTCCATGACTTACGTACGCTCCATTGTTCCCAGGTTGCCGGACAGGTGAAGCCAAATTGACAAAAGGATTTAATCTAGCTGCCCGGTTCATCATTCACACGGTGGGACCTAAATACAAGAGCCGCTACCGCACAGCTGCTGAGAGTTCCCTGTACAGCTGCTACAGAAACGTGCTTCAGCTGGCCAAGTACGGCTTACTCACTTCCTGGAAGCAGCATGCTGTATACTGTGAAAGGCCCCAGCTTCAGAATGAAACCTAGCTGTGGAAGTCAGTTTTGAGGGATTTAAATCACATAAGAGGACTCTGAAGATAAAATTAATTATCTTCACACACTTAGCAGGATAAAAGGAGTGGATTTGGGTGACTAAAGAATTTAACCTGTTCCCATTTTACTCAGTCTTTACTTGGAATATATTTCCCCCAAATGGTACAATTATAATATTGATGTAATTATTAAAAAAGTGGATTACCTGTTATAATAGATTTGTTGAGGGGGTAGGGAAGGGGAGTTGAGCTGCATTTTTAAATTATTTACATATGTATGTATTATGAATGTTGGTGGTTTGTGTTTTCTGTTTGATTGCAGAGAGCAATCAATGTCTTCTGTGGGATTCTGTGTCATCAATTCTGCAAAACGAGGTTATCCTTTAGAGGATGCAACACACATAGCACTTCGTAAGTAACATTGGAGATGCTGTGCATACATTGAGCACTTTGTAAGTAGGATTGGGATGCTGTACATAAATTGAGTCTTACAGATTTTTTTTGTAACTAGTTAAGTAGTTATAGCTGAAGAAGATCTCTTGATGAACAGATCATGGCATCCTGGAAAGAACTTCGTATTAAGTTGCTGAGCTCGATTTACTTTCTCAGGTTGATGTTTTCTCCACTTTTCTCCTACAGACTTGCCTATTAAATTGGGAAATGATACCAAGCCAAGAACTATGGCCAACGCATTGGGTATTTGAATCAATATTCAGAATAATTATAACAGGCTGTAACAATGAATCCAAAAGAGATTTCATAATATAATATTTATATAGCACTTTGTAGTTGAAACAGCAGCTTTCACAGGTGCTACTTGAGTATAAATCCTTGCATTGAGGTTTAAAAAAGACTGGGCTCAATCATAATGAGACAGAATGTCATATATGTGATATAAAAATAGGATGTTTAGCTCAAGAGAACCCATGATCTCACTGTATTATATGCAGGTTCAGACCACATCTGCACATTTGTATGTAGTTCTGGGTGTCCTGTCTAATATGAGACACTGACAAACTGGAGAGCAAACAGTTTGAAACATTAGTGGTATTTCTCCTAAAGAAGACCATGCATTGTTTCAGCATATATGGTTCTCATCTTCGAAATGTCTAAAGGAGTCTCATTGTGAGCTTATTCTATGCTACATTTTGAGAGCAGTGTTCTGAACCATTTTGGGAGCCATCGTAAATTACATTGAGCATCTGCTGAAGGAAAGCTGTGGACCCTTTCCCCAGAGGAATGTACATATAGAGGGAATTTGTGTGCAATTTCAGGAAGCTCATAGATTCTGGTAAGGATTGTAGATAAGACCTCCAATGGTAGAAGGCAGGTCAAAGACTATGTCACAAAGAAAGAGACTTGGTCCCACTTGAGATAGGACTCTGTAATGGAAAGGTATTTTAAGTGAACTTCTTGTCACTGGGAATATTAATGCGGAAGCTAAATGACCATCTGTTGCAGATACTCCTCATTGAAGAGGAAAACTACACCAAATGATCTTTAAGACCCCTTTCTATCTCTAGAATTTAAAGAGGAGGAGCTGAAAGTCTTATATCCACCAAAAAATTACAGAGATATTCCAATGTATAAAATTATTATTAGCCTATAAATCTATAGCCTAGAATTTAGGGTCCGTTATGACATAAGTAATCTTATTTAATAATTAGCTACTTCTAAGACTTAAGATTTAGAAGTCAAGGATCTTATAGTAAATTTAATATTTTATAGTTATGATTTATATATATTAGACTGAGCTTCTTGAAGAGCAGAAATCTTTTCATCTTTGCATTTCCAGTGCTTTCATATGTCAGGAATGCTTTACCTATGATACTTGCTTAAGAAATACGTGTTTTAAAAAGGCATAAAGAAGTTCCATTTTGTTTCCTCAACAGCCCTGTGTTTCAGGTGTCCATTTTACAAATAAAGAAGCTCAGAAATTTATCATGTTCTCAAGGTTATGTAGATTCCTGACTCCCAAGTCTAGTAACTTCTCTGTTATACTACATAATTCAATTATGCTTGAGGTTAGAACTACTTCAGTAGGAAACTCCTATGTTATCGATACTCTGCATATATTCTGAATGGTGCCTTACCAAAGCAAAGTTCCTGCCTTTGTGTAATTCTTTTTGGCAAAGCTCTTGGCAGGTCTTGACATTCCTTAGTCCTTGCCCCATCATCCCATACCTTGAGCTAAGTCTTTTTTTATGTCTCTATTTCTTATTAAAGTAATCATATAGGTCAGAATTCAAAGAGGAAGCAACATTTTATAGAAAAGCATCTGAAAAAGGAGTCCAGAAGACTGTTTTTTGATCCCAATTCTACCAGTCTCACCATCTCTGTTTCCCAAGCTAAATCACTTGATAAATCACTCGATTTACCCTAGAGGTGTTAACTTTGAGCAGTAATTGTAGTAAGAGCAGGTGAAAATCAACAGTGGCCTAAGGGACTTAGATGAAGCAATTTCTAAGAATTGAATTAGCACAAGTGAAATGGAAAACATAAAGATGGACAAGTCAACTTATATTATATAAGGCCTATTTGACTTATTGCACCTTAAATCTGATAGTAAAACTGTAGCATCTCATTAAAAAAAAAATACATATAAACAGTTGTGGCCTTTGCTCACACACTTTCTGAGCATTTGGGAAATCAATGGCTTGTATACTTTTGCAGCATATATGGGCCAAGAACAAATCTAATAAATGTAACTCTAAGTCCTTAGTACCAAACTCTTTCCTACTTATTAAACTATTACCAAAATTTATTTCATTTGAAACCTAAGGAATATCCTCTTGATAGATATATCAAGACTGTTTGTCTTTTTTTTCTTAGTTCATGTACAGTTCAATTCTTCTCCATTAGAAGCCTAAAGAAATCTCTGCATTGAAATAAATTTATCAGGTTATTTATTAATTCAGCAAAATTTTGAGTGATTGTGTAGGAGACCCTGTGCTATATAAAAGAGAATACAGTGGTGAGAAAAAGGATGACACTGTTTGCTCTTATTGTGGTTCCATGTTGGGAATTTAATGCCCCAGATGTCATTCTCCCCAGTTAAAGGGTTTTCACTAAAAGTTAGGTTCATGACATCCTGGTTGGTTGCAAAGAATAGTGCACAGATGAAACTCTGAAAGAAACCATTTGAATTGGCAGTTGGTACTAAAATATTATAGGCATGACATCACTCTTTGTTTTCTCCTTTTTGCAGAGTTACTTTTCTTAATGAATTCTGCTGAGGGAATTCAGTTTGGTTACTCTCTGGTATTGTATTTTGTCTTCCATTGGAAATCCTACAGTTGTATGCTGGGAAACCACTATATGTGAACATTAGTTAAAACTTGGTGTCAGGGTGCCTGGGTGGCTTAGTCGCTTAAGCGTCCGACTCTTGGTTTCAGCTCAGGGTCGTGGGATTGGGCTCCATGTCGGGCTCCGTGTTCAGTGCGGAGTCTGCTTGTCCTTTTTCCTCTGCTCCTCCCCCTGCTCACACACGCTCGCACACACTCTATCTCTAAATAAAATCTTAAATAAAAAAGAAAAACCTTGGTGTCAAAATAAAAGAAAATCCCTTTTGGAAAATTCAGTTTTAGAAAATCATTAAAGCAGAATAGAGAAATGAAAAATAAATTTGTCACCTAACAGAGGAAGAATTCTCAATAGTTTAGTCCTTCAACAAATGGGTCTAGATTCTCGAGATACAGTAGTAAACAAGGTAGGCAATATGTAGATAACCAGACCCATAAAATGTTACTCCAGCTACTAATTATTTTTGAACAGTTGTTTGCCATATCTTAAGATGTGCTAGGTTCTGGTAATATTAATGTAAGCTATACTTGGCCTTCAGAAAGCTCACAGTCTAGCTATAAAATGCAATGAGAAGTTCACAAATGGAGGGCCATTCAGGTTATAGAAGGAACACAAGGAAGGATTGAGTTCTGTACAAACCAGGTGGCCTTGAACTGGATCTTGAAAAATGAGTAGGACTTCACTAATAGAAGGTCATGGTGAAGGAATGGTATTCTAGTCAAAGGTAACCATGCAAGCAGAGGCAGGGTAGCATGAAAGTTAAGTGGAATGTTCTGAGTACAGCAAAGAAGCCAATTTGCTGAAAGTAAGGCCTGTGGGAGGAATAGTGGGGAATAGGACTAAAGGGCAGGGTTGGAGGGGTGGCCAGTTGAGGTCCAAGTGTGGCGAACCTTGCTGGGGACTTAGGTCCTAATCTACAAGCAGTGCAGAGCCTCAGAATTACTTAGTAAGGAGGGTGACAAGGGAAGGAAGATAACTCAAGCAACAGTGAATATATAGACCTGGAAAAGAGAGAAACAAGAAAACAAGAGCTTATTGCTGAAGGCTTCATGAGCGTTAAGATCCTGAGAGCAGCTGGAAGAGAGAAGGAATGGATGTTAGAAATAGCAGTAGAAATAAAGGATATGAGAACCCATTGAAAATGCAGGATGAAGGAAGAGGTAAAAAAAGTGTTAAAAAAAATTCAGGGTTTGAGCTTGGATGAGTGATTTGATGTTGCTATGTGATAAAATAAAGAATATGGGTAGAGGAACAGATTTTGGCTGGAAAAGATGGAGGTCAGTTTCGGACCTTCAGAGTTTGAGGCCTCTGGGTTATCTGGGCAGATATGCCCAGTAGGCAGTAGGGAATTCAGCTCTTTTATTCAGAAAACAGAATATAAAGATTTGAGAATATAAATATTTACGTTGGTGCTAAGCCAGCAAATTGGTGAGCTAAAGAGAATATACATACATATATATATATTTCTTGATATTGATGTTGCTATCAAGAATTGATGATATCAAGAATTGATATCAAAAATTGATCTATTTTTATATATATATATATATATATATCTCAAGAAAATAAATGTGGAGGACAACATTTTAAAAGGTAGGGCATGGGCACATAAAACTAAAGCTAATGAAATCTCTAGTGAGGTAAGGACTAAGAAAAGGCCATTAGGATTCATTGATAGGAAATTGATAGGGAAGAATCAGGATAACATAGAAATCAAAAAAAATAATTCACCTTTGGTCAATGGGATTTTGACAGGGATGCAGTGCTGAGTAGGTCATTGAATACTGTTAACTAAATGGTCAGAGAGAGAGGCCCCAGGGAATAGAAATATACTGGGTAAGGAAGAATTGTCTGGAATCAGCATCTTCTATGGCCAGGCACTGTTCTAGAAGCTGGCAATAATGCAGTAAATAAAGCTCTTGCTGTTGAGGTACTTTCATTCTAGCAGATGGGGTAGGGAGGACAGAGAAGATACAAAATAAGAAACTCCACAAAATGTCTAATATTTGCTCTGGAGGAAAGCAAATCAGAGAAGGATTTTTAAATACGGTACTCTGGGCAGGCTTCACTGATGAGGTGTCATTGAGCAGAGACCTGACTGAAATGAGTAGTGATCCATTATAAAAATAAAACTTTGAAGAGTTTGAATTTTCTTCACACAGGTATTTCTTATTTATTGAATCATTTTTTCTATTCCTTTCCTTAGGCACTGTAAGGAGATTCCTAGAAATTCATGGGGAGACCATTGAAAAAGTAGTATTTGCTGTCTCTGAACTAGAAGAGGTATTTTGTAATTATGTTTCATTGTTTAAATCTTATTTTTACTTGTTTGCCTTTGTCTCATCATTCTCTATTTACTGAATTGTCAGCAGGCAAATCCTAGGTATCTGTGTATGTATTTGGCAGTGGGGCTTACCATCCTTTGTTGAAACGAACGCATGTTAGATACTAAAAACAAGTCAAGGAGGAGCATTTTGATAATGTTTTTACTGCTAAACTGTTTTCACTTAGTGAAATCTTACAAGGTGGAGTTGTTCTGCTTTGCTCCCTGTATTAGCTCTTAAAACCTCTCGAGGCATCACCTTATAATCTGAGTACTGGGTACTTGGGCAGTATAACTAGAAAATTGCTGTGCTGGAAAAGCTTTGGGTCTACCTTGCCTGGAAACATGACAGCCTAGCCTAGTGACTAGCATTGATTAAGTTGTGAGGTTTATGTTTTGCTTTGTTGTGTGTAATTAGGTTTAGTATGTTTCAGTTTAATTTAGAGCCATTTTAGAAAATGAGGTTTTTTTTTTTTAACCCTTTTTATTTTTTTTATGGCTTTATTTATTTTTTTTAACCCTTTTTAAATTTTATTTAGTTTTAGTATGCTCCATCCAGTTCAGCTTGTATTATTTTGCAGTTTTGTGACCTTGGGCAAGTTACTTAACCTTCTGTGCTTTGATAAAATAGGAGTATTAGTAGTACTTACACCACAGGAGTTTAGTGATGAATGAGTTAACACATGTGAAATATCCATTCATGGTATTAATAGCTATATACATGATATATAAATACTTTTGAAATTGCTAAAATGAGGCACATTTGCTTGTTTGCTATCTCTTCTTGTTTTATCTGGTTTACCTATTCATTCAGTGATCTTTTATTGAGTGTCTGTAGCATCCAGGTTTATTACACTAGATTCTGGAAATACGCCAGTGAACAAGTGAGGGTCATTGTCCTCAAGGAATCCATTATCTATTGGTGGGGACAGACAGTTCAGATAAGTTATGATAATTATGGTAAGTGCATTAATGGAGGTATGGAATAGATAGGAACTCCAGCCTGCACAGGGTTAGGAAATGCTTCCTATGGGAGGTGATAAACTTGAAATCATCGTAAAAAATAAATAAAGATATTCCTGGGGAGGGGCAAATGACAACAGGACAGGAGTGGCAGGACTTATGCATTCCAGGTTCGCTGACCTGAAGTTGCCAGGATGGGAGTCACGTTTAACTTGACCACCTGACAGTATCCTGACCTTTAACATAAGAACTGCTTGAGGGTCCCAGATAGCATCTAGTTGAGCTTAGGTTTTTATTCTTGATGGAGGCTTTCTTCGCTGTGTCTGCAACAGCACTAAGCTGGCGTGCTTCATTACTTCATTATTTTTCACAGAATGTCTTGCTTTTCTGACACAGGCTACTTACCAAAAGCTGCTACCTCTGTACTTCCCAAGGTCACTAAAGGAGGAATGTCGATCATTGCCATACCTACCTGCAGATATTGGAAATGCAGAAGGGGAGCCTGTGGTACCTGAACGGCAGATTAGAATAAGTGAAAAACCTGGTGCCCCGGAGGGTGAGTTCTGCTTTTCTTAATTTCCCTCTTTTATCGGGGACTGATAACCACCAATGAGCAGAAAGTTCAGTCTACCTTCGGGGAGCTCTTTATGGGTGTAACATTAAGTTCAAGACCAACTTAGATGTTTTGAGTCTTATTCTTGTTAAAATTTAGTCTTTTAAGTTAAAATATATATATTTATACACACACACACAACATCAAGTCTGTTAGGCAGTAGAGATCCAGAGGTGGATATAACAACATTTGCATCCTCGTGAAGTTTATAGTTGTATGCAGGACCCTATTGAGACAGTAATCAAGTACATAATCATCTAAAATTTTCAGCAGCTTTAACAATATCCTCCAAAAGCCAGACCTAACATTAAATACTAAGACAAGAATACCATTAACACTTGTTTTGTTTCTTTAGGTTATATTCTCATGTAGTTTGAAGCAATGGTAGAGCACAGTAGAATGGGAGCCCTTCTGAATCTGTGCTGTATGACAGCTAATAATGATCTTCATGGGTACACGGTTAAGGTCATAACTCCTTGTGTGGAGTTATGGAGACATGCCTCACAAGCTTCAGTGCTAGAACTTGCTCTGAAAATTCGGCAGCTTAGGAATTACTATGAGATTCCTACCATGAACGCTTTTAAATGAGCATCAAGTTAAAATCTGTAGAAGGCTGCTCATCTCCTTTTTATCACCAGTACACAGCCTTAAGTCAAATGGAGGGCATTATAAGTGGTGTACCATCAGGAAATGTCTGAACCAAGCTTTGCTGGAGGGCTACCCATGTACTTTAGGGTATGCCCAGAGTTATTTGGGAATCCTCATGATCATGACCACCACTGTAGAATATAGTTTTTCCTAAATGCATAAATGCATTTTGTATGACAAGGAGTAATAATTGCAAACCCAATTTGAGATCGTAATTCTGGGCAGTAGATTAGGCTAACTCATTAACCAAAGGGTTCCTTGGGTCTACCATTTTCAAAGAGTGCTTAATTACCTCATAGATGTAAGACCTAGTATTCATAAATATTTTCAATTAGAATGTTCAGTCTGTTAAAATAGATGTAAAATCAGTTTTACTTGATTTGTTCATGGGTATTTTTCGTAAAAGCACACTCTTTTCAGCCGTTGGCCTGTCACAGTTTAAGGAGGGTGAAATAGATATAAGAAAGTCCCAGCTGGATGGCCCACCTGACTGGGTTTCAAGTAGTGGCATTGCCTTGGGAAGCTCCCCATGGTCCAAGGCATTTTTTGTTGTTGTTTAAGAAAAAAAAGTTGGGTTTTTTTGGTTTTTTTTTAAACAAAGCTAATAAAGCAGTGGGGAACACACTAAGGGATAGATGACCCGTTCCCAAAGTACTGACTTCTAGCCAAACATAAAATGGTCATCTGGGTAGATTAGAAATAATTTGTAGTGAAAACTGGAACTCTTATGGGTCAGATGATTATGTCAGCATGACCACTGCAGAAAACCAGGATGCTAAATTAGAATGAAAACGTATCTTAGTGAATGTGGATCCTACTCTGCAGTCCTGGTCCAGCCTTCTGCCATTGAGAGTTATCTGACAAAAGGACTCCAGTTTTTGTGTCAATTTATCATGTGCTCCCTCCTTAAGTAGTTCTGGATAAATGACCCCAAACATTTGTTCTTTATATTTCTCTTTTGTTAGATGCAGTGCTATAGCCCTTCTTTAAACCTACATAAAGTGTAATTAATTCTATCTTTTTGCTTATCATTACATTCTGCTCTTTCCTTCCTCACTTACACCCAGGTCATCTTGATTTGATTTCATGTATTCCTAAAACTTCTGTCACACAGGGACAGGTGGTTTCTTGCGTTATTTCAGTTCTTCAGATACGAATCTGATTTCAGTTTGATTCTCAAAAATATACCCTCAACCCTAGTTTTTTTGATTATGTCACAGTCATCCCTATTGCAGCATTCACAATGTAGCATTTACTGTCAAGTTTTGTCGTAAGCTCTCTATTTATAGTATTTTTGTTACAGACAGCCAAGAAGAGGAGGCTGAAGGCTTGGGAGTTGACCTCTCTTTCATCGGCTCTCATGCTTTTGCTCGAATGGAAGGAGATATTGACAAGCAAAGAAGACTGATCCTTCAGGGACAGTTATCAGAGGCAGCCCTGCAGAAGCAGCATCAAAGAAAGTAAGGCAAACCCCTTTGGCCTGATAGACATAGAAGGACAGGAGAAATAAGCAAGGAGCCTACATCTGCTAAATGATCTACATAAAACGTATTCTTATTTATTCTTCATGAGAATCCATGGAGGAGGATATCGTCCCCATTTTGTAGATGTACAAATTCAAAGTTAATTTTATCGGTGGTCACAGTTAGTATGTGGTGAAACCAGTGTTCAGATGCACATCTGATTTCAGAGCTCCTGATCTTCCTGCTGTAATTTTAGTGCCTCTCGGTGAAGTTAGGTTCTAAAAGTAGAAACAGGGAAAGACAGAGTTTTGAAGTTTTTACTTTATTTATAATTAAAGCATAATCTATCATTTTGTTAAATTTAAAAGCACTTTATCTCTCCCTGATTTATCCCAAGGACCTTATAAAGCCATTCCATTTCTTTCAGGTGTTTTCTTTTTTAATTTAAATTCAATTAATTAACATAGTATATTATTAGTTTCAGAGGTAGAGGTCAGTGATTCATCAGTTTTATATAACATCCAGTGCTCTCTACATCCTGTGCTCTCCTTAATGTCCATCACCCTGTTACTCCATTGCCACACCCCCCCTTCAGCAGCCCTCAGTTTGTTTGCTATGGTTAAGAGTCTCTTATGGTTTGTCTCCCTCTCTGATTTGGTCTTGTTTTATTTTTCCCTCTCTTCCCCTATGCTCCTCTGTTTTGTTTCTTAATTTCCACATTTGAGTGAAATCATATAATTGTCTTTCTCTGACTTACTTTGCTTAGCGTAATACCCTCTAGTTCCATCCATGTCCTTGCAAATGCAAGATTTTTTTTTTTTTAAGATTTTATTTATTTATTTGACAAAGTGGAAGAGAGCACAAGCAGGGGGAGCAGGAAAGGGAGAAGCAGACTCCCCACTGAGCAGGGAGCCCAGTGTGGGGCTTGATCCCAGGACCCTGGGATCGTGACCTGAGCCGAAGGCAGATGCTTAACCGACTGAGCCACCCAGGTGCCCCAAGATATTTTTTTTTTGGATGTTTGAGTAATATTCCATTGTATATATATACACAACATCTTTTTTATCCATTCTTCTGTCGGTGGACATCTGGGTTCTTTCCATGGTTTGGCTGTTGTAGACATTGCTGCTATAAACATTGAGGTGCTCGTGTCCTTTTGGATCACTATATTTGTATCTTTGGGGTAAATACCCAGTAGTGCAATTGCTGGATCATAGGGCAGCTCTATTTTCAACTTTTTGAGGAACCTGCATACTGTTTTCCAGAGTGGCTGTACCAGCTTGCATTCCCACCAACAGTGTAGGAGAGTTCCCCTTTCTCCTATGTTCGCCAACATCTGTCCTTTCCTGACCTGTTAATTTTAGCCATTCTGACTGGTGTAAGGTGGTATCTCATTGTGGTTTTGATTTGTATTTCCCTGATGCCAAGTGATGTTGAGCATTTTTCCATGTGTCTGTTCGCTATTTGGATATCTTCTTTGAGAAATGTCTGTTCATGTCTTCTGCCCATTTCTTGCTTGGATTATTTGTTCTTTGGGTGTTGAGTTTGATAAGTTCTTTATAGATCTTGGATACTAGCCCTTTATCTGATAAGGCATTTGCAAATATCTTCTCCCATTTTGTAGGTTGTCTTTTGGTTTTGTCGACTGTTTCCTCTGCTGTGCAAAAGCTTTTTTTTTTTCTTTTTTCTTTTTTTTGAAGATTTTTATTTATTTATTTGAGAAAGAGCAAGAGACAGAGATAGAGCACAAGCAGGGACGAGAGGGAGAAGCAGGCTCCCTGCTGAGCAAGGAGCCCAACGTGGGGCTTGATCCCAGGACCCTGGGATCATGACCTTAGCCAAAAGCAGACGCTTAACCGACTGAGCCACCCAGGTGCCCAAGCAAAAGCTTTTTATCTTGATGAAGTCCCAATAATTTGTTTTTCCTTTTGTTTCCTTTGCCTTTGTAGATGTGTCTAGCAAAAAGTTGCTGCGGCCAGGGTCAAAGAGGTTGCTGCCTGTGTTCTCCTCTAGGATTTTGATGGATTCCTGTCTCACATTTAGGTCTTTCATCCATTTTGAGTCTATTTTTGTGTATGGTATAAGACAGTGGTCCAGTTTCATTCTTCTGCATGTGGCTCTCCAGTTTTCCCAACAGCATTTGTTGAACAGACTGTCTTTTTTCCATTGGACATTCTTTCCTGCTTTGTCGAAGACTAGTTGACCACAGAGTTGAGGTCCATTTCTGGGTTCTCTCTTCTATTCCATTGATCTATGTGTCTGTTTTTGTGCCAGTACCATACTGTCTTGATTACAGCTTTGTAATAGAGCTTGAAGTCTGGCATGTGATGCCACCAGCTTTGGTTTCCTTTTTCAACATTCCTCTGGCTGTTCAGGGTCTTTGCTGGTTCCATACAAATTTTAGGATTATTTGTTCTAGCTCTGTGAAAAATGTTGATGGTATTTTGATAGGGATTGCATTGCATGTATAGATTGCTTTGCGTAGCATAGACTCTTTTTTTTTTTGACTTTTACAAGAATGTATTTAGTAGCTTTTTAAATAATAGACAAACATTGTACACAAACCAAATGTCTATTAATAGGAGAAGGAATAAACAAATTGTATTATATTTATATAATGCAATATTACTTCATGATAAGAACGTATGAACTGCTGATATAGTCTACAACATTATAAATAAATAAATCTCTAGAACTCTTTGTTGAGCAAACAAGTCAGACACAAGGGTATATACTATATGTGAAGTTTAAGAACAAGCAAAAGTAATCCATAGTGACAGAAATTAAAAGAAGTGGTTGCTGATGGTGGGGAAAGATTGGAAGGGGGCACAAAGGAATTTTCTGGGTTGAAGGAAATGTTTTCTATCTTGAGTTGGCTGTTGGTTATGCAAGTGCAAACATTGTCATAAGTCATTGAACTATACACTTAAGATCTAACCACTTCACATGTAAAAAATTTCCCTCGCTTATTAAAAAGTTGAAGTTTTAAAAGATACATAAAATACATTCATAAACAAATTTCCCACCCCAAAATCTCTTGTGGTGGCTGTTAGTCTTAGAAAACAGCACTCTAGGATATGTGCCCACGTTCAACCTGTTCTAAAATACATTTTTAATAGAAAGGCTCTCTTTAGAACTCAGAATCTGATCTCATGTCTTCAAATGCAACAGTGTAGTTATACATTAAAGGTGAGAGGATTAAAAATAGAACCTCCTAAATTTCCCTAGAAATAGACCTGCCCATGAGGCAGCAGCAGCAAGAGCAGTGGCAGCTAGAGCTCAGGACCGATCTCGGTTCCCATCTTCCCTCAGCCTGTAGCATAGACATTTTAACAATATTTGTTCTTCCAATCCATGAGCATGGAATGTTTTTCCATTTCTTTGTGTCTTCCTCAATTTCTTTCATGAGTATTCTGTAGTTTTCAGAGTACAGATCCTTTGCCTCTTTGGTTAGGTTTATTCTTAGGTATCTTATGGTGTTTTCTAAAGCAATTCCTAATAAGTCCTTTTTAAAGCATAAAGGAAAGTAGCTTATGTACTTCTGGGTAAGCTTTTCCCAGGATTAACAGTCCTTGGAAAGCTAGCTGCTTTTCAAAAAGTTCTAAAGGGAAAAAAAATGATAAACTCTAAACAGTTCATATCAGCATTACTTTATAGGGTTGGTTGAGAGGTTAACATCTCATAGGGTTGTTGTGAGTACCTGGTACTTAGCAAGCTCTTGAAATTGGTCACTGCTGTTCTACTCGGTACTGAGCAAATCATGGTCTATTTTACCTTTTAGCTTTGGTATTTGCCATCCCTTTTGACTGGAATACCCTCATCCTTTAATTCCTGCCCACTTTCCAGGTTTCAGCTTAACAGTAATTGCCTCTGGAAATTTATCTTCCTGGACATAAGCCAGGATAGACGGAAGAGAAGTCTGGAATAGACGCCTCCTCCTGTATTTTTTTTTCATACCCTATACTTAACCAAAGCATAGCATATCATTTATCACAGTATATTGCAGTGATGTGTGGTTGTTGTAAGCCTCCATCTATAAACTGGGAGTGGACTAGATG
This sequence comes from Neomonachus schauinslandi, assembly GCF_002201575.2. Classification (NCBI taxonomy): domain Eukaryota; kingdom Metazoa; phylum Chordata; class Mammalia; order Carnivora; family Phocidae; genus Neomonachus; species Neomonachus schauinslandi. The sequence goes on along the minus strand of NC_058406.1, from coordinate 98,022,234 downwards.
ACCTCTGGAGTTCCTTACAGAATTAGAATGTTGTGTTTGGCTGAGTTTCTGGTCTTCATTTTATTCAGATTTTATTTTTAGAAATGAAAGCAAATTTGCCACTAGGGGGCAGCAATGAATAGCTTTTTCAAAGGTTGTCACAATCACCATGATAGTTTCGGTGGTTTCTAAGTCTGTCATGTGTAAGAATCATTTGGCAAACATTTTTCTTTAAATACAGTGAAGGGGCTGTCCCTCACGTGACTGGGACTTTGGCATCTGTATATATTTTGAAACTTTTTCACTTTGTGATTCATGCACTGCTAGGTCTGAGTACCTTTTTATAGTCGAAGGCAGTGGTTCGCAAACGATTTGGTCTCAGGTGCCCTTTGCACTCTTAAAAATTGTTGAGGACTCCAGAGAGCTTTTGTTTACATGGTTTGTACCTACCAATATTTATCATATGAGAAATTATTTATTAATTTATTTAAAAATAACCCATCATGGTATTATGCTGAGCGAAGTAAGTCAATCAGAGAAAGACGTGTGTCATATGATCTCACTGATATGAGGAATTCTTAATCTCAGGAAACAAACTGAGGGTTGCTCGAGTGGTGGGGGGTGGGAGGGATGGGGTGGCTGAGTGATAGACATTGGGGAGGGTATGTGCTATGGTGAGCACTGTGAATTGTGCAAGACTGTTGAATCACAGATCTGTACCTCTGAAACAAATAATACATGTTAAAAAAAAAAAAGAAGAAGAAGATAGCAGGAAGGGAAGAATGAAGGAGGAAAAATCGGAGGGGGAGACGAACCATGAGAGATGATGGACTCTGAGAAACAAAGTGAGGGTTCTAGAGGGGAGGGGGTGGGGGGGATGGGTTAGCCTATTAAAGAGGGCACGTACTGCATGGAGCACTGGGTGTTATACACAAACAATGAATTGTGGAACACTACATAAAAACTAATGATGTAATGTTTGGTGATTAACATGACATAATAAAATAAATCTTCACAGGGAAAAAATAAATAAATAAATAAAAATAACCCATCATGTTTTTTTGAAAAATAACCATTTTAAAAAATGAGTGAGAAGATATGGCACTGTTTTACATTTTTGCAAATGTTTAAATGTTTGGAATAAGTTATGTTGGGTGAAGTATATAAAGAAAAATCTAACCTCACTCATATATAATTGGAAAGGGGAGGAGTATGTTAATAGCCTTTTCAAATAACTTGTGATATTCTTTGATATTATAACATAACTTGATAAGTAGTAGTTTCTTTTTTTTTTTAAGATTTTATTTATTTATTTGACAGAGAGATAGCAAGAGAGGGAACGCAAGCAGGGGGAGTGGGAGAGGGAGAAGCAGGCTTCCCACGAGCAGGGAGCCCGATGCGGGGCTCGATCCCAGGACCCTGAGATCATGACCTGAGCTGAAGGCAGATGCTTAACGACTGAGCCACCCTGATAAGTGGTAGTTTCTTAAAGTTTAGTTGTAATATGGAATCTCAAAGCATATCCATGAATTTTTATATTCTGTTATATTAAAATGTTTGTTCTATCCTGCTCTTTGAATGGATTTTATAATGGGAATTTACAGCATGAATTTATAACATGGTGCATTGTCTTTTGGAAAATATTGATTCACTGAATTATTCAGATCTCCTAAATAATGATACATATCATTACACAATATCAAAAAATTATATTTGTTAATATTACCACTGATCTCAGCAGAAAAGTCTTTAAGTATTAGAAACTGTAAGGTTCTGGGGATGGATACAAATTTTCCAAAATTATGTATGTTTTTTAAAGCTCAAGTTTTATCACTGGCAAGAAATACTGTTGGTTGTTTTTCTTGAAATGACAAGGTCAATTTATATTCATTTTTGAGAAAACATCTGCCAAATACTCATGTTGAATAACCACAGTTTGTCTGCCAGTCGTTATTTGAAGAAAAACAGTGTTCCATGAAAAAAAGCAATGAGTTTAGCTTACAAGTCATACAGTGCCTTTCTTCAAGACAACCTCATACTTTGGTATGCAGAAGTGCTTTATGTGTTCTTTCCATTTTATGATACGTTAATCTTAAAAAGATGTGTTTCAAGGGTTGATTTAATAAAATTAACAATTTTTACCTCCTCATCAAAGACATTCTTAAATAAAACTGGCTTTTTTCTTTTTCTTTCTTTTTTTTTTTTCCTGTGAGAATTTTGGCAGTGAAGAACACAGTGACTGCTAGTACAATCTGGTTCCTCCACCTCGATTCATTCTAAGACACCAATAGTCTACTTAACCGCACTTTTGCACTGTCGGTGCAAATGTCAACACAGTGAAAAAGGCAAATGATGTTTCAGTATGATTGTGAAACTGTCAAAACAGTTTTGACCTTGCAAACCCCCTTAACAAGTGTCAGGACTGTGGACCACACTTTGAGAACCACTGGTCTGTGGTCTCTCACCAGTACCTTATAGTTGAAAGGAGTTTGAGTAATCATCTGATACAGTTTTCCAAAATGGAGTACACAGTCTGTAAGCATTAGAATCACCAGGGCTGCTTGCTAAAAATGTGTATGCCTCACACCAAACTTCTTGAATCAGAACTTTTGTGGAACGGGCTCAGAAATCTTCTAACGTTTCTTAGGTGATTCTTTTGTGCTCCAAATCACTGATCTAGTCAGTCTACTTTTCAGGGGGTAAGTGATCCCCTAGATGAGCTTGCCCAGAGTTACAGCTCATTGAGAAAGAGCCTTCAAAGTGGCTATTGTGGCACATCTCCCTCTCGACCACCTTCTTAAGCCCACTTACACGAACCAACTTCAGACAGGTTGGCAAAAGACTAGAGATTTTCTTTATTCATATACAAAGAACTGCACTGTTACCACTTTTCTCAAATCAGCCAACCTATTCTCTTTCATTCTCTCTCTTACACATACACACACCCCTCTTACCTTTTTCATTTCTCTGTAAGTGGTATAGATAATCTGGAAATTTTGAAGTTTGTGTTTAGACTGGAGACTTGTCTTTGTCTCTTTCTCTCTTTAATGAGGAAATGTGTTTCTCTTAATAATGACTAGTTCAAGCCAGTATTAAAATAAATCTATTCCCTCCTTTCTGGAAAGAAGTCCTCAGGAAAGGGATAGGTTCTAGGAAGGAATATGAATACAGCATGGAAAGCACTGTTCTTTTTTTTTTAAGATTTTATTTAATTATTTGACAGAGAGACAGCGAGAGAGGGAACACAAGCAGGGGGAGTGGGAGAGGGAGAAGCAGGCTTCCCGCCGAGCAGGGAGCCCGATGCGGGGCTCGATCCCAGGACCCTGGGATCATGACCCAAGCCGAAGGCAGACGCTTAACGACTGAGCCACCCAGGTGCCCCAGAAAGCACTGTTCTTATTGATAGAGGGCTTTGATCTTGAGATTCATATTTGTTACGTAGTCGATAGTTTCCGTTCAGTTCAGGAGACATTAGATGTTTACTCTGTGCAAGATAATATTCTAGGTACTGAAACATACCCAGATAAATAAGGTGGTCCTTCTGTTGTGAAATTCATGAGTGAGCCACACGGCCTTCAGATGTCAGGGGTATGTTCTGAACGGTGGTCAGGCTGCATGCACATGTAGTCAGCACAGAGTTGCTGACTCTCAGAAGAGCACAGCCTGTAGCTCCCAAAGCCTGAACTAAGAAACAGGCTCGGTGCCTCTGTCACACAGTTCTCTTGAGTGATAAACTACGTCTGAATCAAAAGGTTTTCAGGTTTCCCATATAAGTGTCCAGTGCCTGTGATGATTAAAGATGAGGTGCTTTCTCATAGCTGTGCTGCAGAATACTTCAGAATAATAGCAGCTCGAAAGTGTGGTCAAGGAACCAGAGACCCTTTCAGGGAGCCTCTGAAACCAAAACTAGTTTTATAATGCTACTCAGACATATTTGCCCTTTTCCTTCCCATTCTCACAGTGTTTGGTGGAGTTTTCCAGAGGCTACTTACCATGTGACATTGCGGTAGATTAAATGCAGAAGCAGTTGTGAGAATCCAGCAGAACTTAAAGAGATTTGCAAAGATGTTAAAAGAGTGTTAACTCTTCTCCCTAAACACAGTTTTTGTCATAAAAAGTTATGTATATTCACATTAAGCTTTTTATTGTTCTTAAATTTACAGATAATTATTTCTAAAATTCCTGCCTTTATTTCTAATATGGTAAATATTGGTAGATATAATTGACATAAACATAAAAGGTCCCTGAGACCAAAAAGTTTGAGAATTGATGGCTACTTGTTTAGGAGTTTATATGATATAACTGAGCTATGGGTCATCTGTTTGCAAACTCTGCCATGTGTTAAATGTTTAAGATTGTAGGCTGTGGGGTTTTTTAAATTTATTTCTCTTATTTTTTCTACATAAGGCTTTATTTACACATAATGAGTCTGGTTTCTGTTAATTATGTTAGTTGATCAGATTGAAAGCTTTCAGTTCTGGGGTGCCTGGGTGGTTCAGTCATTAAGCGTCTGCCTTCGGCTCATGTCACGATCCCAGGGTCCTGGGATTGAGCCCCGTGTCGCGCTCCCTGCTCAGCGGGAAACCTGCTTCTCCCTCTCGCTCTGCCCCTGCTGGTGTTCCTTCTCTCACTGTGTCTCTCTCTGTCAAATAAATAAAATCTTAAAAAAAAGCTTTCAATTCTTCCATCGGTAAATTAAAGGTCCCATGGATTGGCTACATAGGGTCAGATCATTGCTCTCATGGCATTGCCTTGCCACATCATTGTCTCTGTGTGGTAATTCATCTGAAAAAATTAGGCATGTTGTATAATTCTTTATTAATATTTCTAGGTTTTCTATCCAACTGTGACACTAATTTGGGTATATCATAAGGAAGAAGTTGGCTTACTTACAAAAATTAGGAAGCAATTTCTTTTTCAAAGATAGAGCTTTTAAAACTCTTAAAATTATTTTACAGTAACTTTTTCATTAGTGTTCCTCGGTCAGCCTAAGACCAATTGCCTCCAACTCTTAAGTCATTTCCCACAATAAAAACTTTATCTCATTCATTATTATTTATTGAGCCCTTACCAACGTGCCAGGTGTCATGCTGAACAGTTACAGCCCCAGCCCTTGTGGAGCTTAGTATCTTGCAGAGGAGAGAAATGTTAAACTAATTATTATATGAATAATTTATTTTAAATTACAGGATGCAGTAAGTATACAAGGGTCCTAACTAGGTCCAGTGTGGGGAGCAGTTGCCTCAGGCCAGGAAAAACTTGTGTTGATTCCAAAATCCAGGCTATTGGTTGTACACAAATAGGTTAGTCATTAGTCTTTTAAGAGTTTTTAGAGTAAATTTTCTTCATCATTCAACCTGTGGCTATGCATGCAGACAGTAATTGATTAACTGGAAGAAATTGCCTTTTATTAGCTTTGTGAGGACAGCAACCAACCTTAGTTGATTGCAGCCTGTTGAGAAACTGTCTACTTAGTATTTCTGCCTTCAGAGCTCTGTAGTGGCTACCTTTGCTGCCATTTGCCAAAATATTTTGTGTGACTGTTTACCTATGATTATTATAGCTTACCCAACAAGTAATAGAAATGTTTATTTGGAATAAGCTCTAAGAAAACAAGAAACTATTTTGATTTGATGTTTTCCTTTTTTAGCTTTTGATTGTTGGACTGGGATAAAAGGTTATATATCTTTATTGAAATAAAATGCAGAAACGACCATAAAAAATGAGGTGCAGTTTCTGAGAGATATAATGGAAATTTTAAAATACTTTTTGAATAGATGAGGGAAATGAAGCATTGTTTCTCTACTGGCTGAGGCGATAAAGCTAACATTTTTTTGCTTTTATTCCCTTCTCCCATATACTTATTTAAAAGAAAAAAACCTGATTAGATAGTCAAATCAAACTTACATGATCCATAGTGGGAATGGAGGAGACTTTAATAAGAATAAAGAAGAAACAGATGAAGATGGCAGTCCTGAGTTGCTGCCCTGGAATTCATCACAATCCTTAGGAACTGGAGCAGCACCACTGTCTCAGCAATGATACTATACCTTTTTTGAATCATAAAGCCTTTAAGAATCTCATGTAAGCTATAGGCCTTCTCCCCTTGAACATGCTCATATGGATGTTGCTTTTGCCAACCAGAATCTATTCTAGGATCTCAAGTTGTTAATCACAGATCAAGGTTAAAAACATTTTAGAGTTCATGCTATTTCAGAGTTCACACCATGGACTACAGTCAATTTTAGATAGATTAAGGACTTAATTATTTTTTTAAATTAAAACTCATGGAAGAAGTTGTAAACTAGTATCTTTTATACCTTGGAGAAAGGAACAGGTTTCTTAAACAGGATATAAAAATCATTGACTATAAAAGAAAAAATAGCTTTGACTATATTAAAATTAAGAACTTTGGCAAGTGGGGCAATGAATCTTAAAGAAAGTGAAAAGGAAATTATAGAATGGGCGTATTCACAGTAAACATAACTGGCAAATGATTACTATCAAGAATATACAAAGAATTCCTACAAGTAAGTGAGAAAAGAACAAATAGCCCTGTAGAAAACAAAGAATAGGAACAGGCATCTCACAGAGGAGGGAAACATGTCCATCAAACATAAACAGGATCTCAGCATCATTAGTGACCAGAGATATGAGATACCATTTCAGACCTGATTAGCAAAAGTTAAAACATCTGCTGATACTAAGTGTTGAGGACATGGATTCACAGGATCTCATATTCATTGCTTGTAGAAGTATAAATGGGTACAGCACTTTGGAAAAGAGGTCTGGTCTTATCTCCTAAAACTGAATATACCTATAACCCAACACTTGAAGAAGTCAGGCACACATATACCAGGAAATATGTTAAATAAGTTGATCATAGCACTATGCACAGGAGCAAAAACCTGGGAACAGTCCAAGTGCCCACCAGTAAGAGAGTGGATGAAAAAAACTATAGTTTTCATATGGTACAGATACATCATATAGTTGTCAAGGTGAAGGAACAACATTGCCACACAATGATATAGATGGATCTTAGCAGTCTAGTAAGTCAAACAAGTAAGACCCAAAAGATTACATACAGTATAATAAGCTTTTTCAAAAAAACATTTTAGGAATACATCAGATGAACCAAAAGGATATAAAAAGGAAAGCAAGAAGATGATGATTGGGCAATTCCAGAGACTGGTTATGGGGGCAGGGGCTGGAATTAAAGGGGAATGACAGCGTGATTAGAGAGAGATTTTTGCGAGGGTGCTAGCTTTTGTTTAGGGCAGTAAGTTTCAGAATGCTTATTATTTCAATAAAAATAACTAATTAGGTAACCAGTTTTTTAAACATTTTGCAGATTTATTTATTTATTTTAGAGAGAGGGAGGGAGTGTGCCCAAGAGCAGTGGGAGGGGCAGAGGGAGAGACAGAATCTCAAGCAGACTCCCTGCTGAGGGTGGAACGGGATTCCGACTCAATCTCACGACCTGAGATCATGACCTGAGTAGAAATCAGGAGTCGGATGCTTAACTGACTAAGCCACCCAGGCGCCCCTAGATAACTAGTTTTTAAAGAAAACCATGTGTGTACCCATGATGAGCGTGTTTTGAACCAAGGTTAATTCTGTTTTGTGCACCTGAATTCAGTTCGAAAAAAAATTTTTTCAGAGTTCATTGAACACATTGTTACTCAGCGTCAGCAGCAACCCTAGAGATTGCCTGGACATATAGAGACAAATAAGATGTATTCCCTATCTTGTTGTCTAAGAGTAGAAACAAACACTGGCCGTAAGTGGGTGAAGCCTTGTGCAAATCTTTATGGTGCAAAGAAGGAGGAGCAGTTAGTTCTCAATATCTGGACCTTGCCTCCACTCCACTCCCCCTCACTCTGCCCTCCCAACCCTACCCCTCCCAGTCCTCCTCTCAGCATATTGATAGAATATTTAGACCTCTGCTGGATTGCTTGTTTCATTCTGTTTTACCACAGAGTTAATTCTTTATGTATCTATCTGATATGTTCAACTTTAAACTCTGAAGCCAGGGACCTTTTATTATTCTCAGATGCCCTGCAAAATATCTTGAATAATACTCATGTTTATTATTTCATTAAACAAAGATTTGAGTCCGTACTATGATGCAGGCACTTGCATGAACACAGTACATCCTTGAAAAATGAGCTAGTGAATTCAAGAATGGAATATAGAAATTAACAGACATTTACTGAATTCCTGTTACATGATTTGTGCTAGGACCTGTGATGCTTATAAGCCACTTAAGATGCATTCTGTTCAGTCTTGTTGTGAAGTTGATTGAATCATAAGATAATTAGAAAACAGTACGATTGGGGATATAGTGTGAATAACCAAGGAATTGACTCTGTGTAAAAATATGGAACGCAACATATGGATAAGGAGAACTACCATAAACATAGGTCTTCTCTTGACTTGCAAATTGTGTCTTAAATCAAATTTAAAGCTGTTTCTCTTTGACTTTTCAGTTTACATAGGTGGGCAAGTTTCCTTTTTTTTTTTTTTAAGGTTTTATTTATTTATTTGACAGAGAGAGAAATAGCGAGAGCAGGAACACAAGCAGGGGGAATGGGAGAGGGAGAAGCAGGCTTCTTGCTGAGCAGGGAGCCCGATGTGGGACTCGATCCCAGGACCCTGGGATCATGACCTAAGCCGAAGGCAGATGCTTAATGACTGAGCCACCCAGGCGCCCTCCTTTTTTTTTTTTTTAATTAGAGAAGTGGGGAAGGGTAGAGGGCAAGGGGGAGAGAGAGAATCCTAAGCAGCCTCCATGCCCAGCACAGAGCCCAACTTGGGGCTTGATCTCAAGACCCTGAGATCATGATCTGAGCTGAAATCAAGAGTCGGACTCTTAACAGACTGAGCCACCCAGGCACCCCAAGGTTCCAAATTTAAAAAGGAAAACTGTGGAACTATGTGATACCAAGTGTTTTTTTCACAGGCAGTAACAATTTCTGTGATACTAGCAGGCTTTATCATCACATGTTCATTACAATCCAAATGTAATAGGCTTCCTATTAAATATCCTTAGCTATGTGATTGTACTTTATAGCTGAAAAATGTTCTACATAAACACCACTTAGCAGATGAGGAAACAGGTCCACAGAGGTGAAATAGCTTTATTTACTAAGGTTGCACAGAAAGTGATAGGATTAGAAACCAAGTCTCCCTCTCTCCTGGTTTAGTTTTCCTTATGTTATGGTATGTTGCCCTATGTGACCTAGATGCTTCAAAGTTGCTTTTCATGCATTTCAGTGCCTTGAAAGCTTTTTTTTGCAAATAAGTGGCCCTTTGAATTCTAAGAAAGTGGTATGAAATAGTAGAAAATACTGACCTTTTCAGAAATCTGGAGATCTGAGTACAGCTTCAAATTCAGCTCCACCAATAACTGGCTGGTAACTAAGATTAGCTCAACCTTTTGCAGGTCATTTACCCTCTTTGAGATCTTTAATGTCTCTTCCAGTTTTTTTTTTTTAATTTTTTTTAAATTTTATTTATTTATTTGACAGAGAGAGACACAGCAAGAAAGGGAACACAAGCAGGGGGAGTGGGAGAAGGAGAAGCAGGCTTCCCGCCAAGCAGGGAGCCCGATGTGGGACTCGATCCCAGGACCTTAGGATCATGACCTGAGCCAAAGGCAGATGCTTAATGACTGAACCACCCAGACGTCCTCTCTTCCAGTTTCAATGCCTTCTTAGCTAAAGTCAAGCTGTAGTCCCTAGGATCCGCTATATGCGTTATCAGTGCAACTGACTTGATTAATCATTAAATAAGCCTGGACTTCCCGCATAAAATTACCTATTGCCTTGTGGTCCACATAACATGTTCAACACTTACCTGTTTTTGTTATAAAAAGTAAACTCCTTGAGGGCACTGACCATGTCTGTTCACTGTAGGATTCTCAATACCAAGTCATTGTTGGATGAGTGAACATCTCTTCTCGATAACTGCTTTTGCTTTAGGATTTCTCTGTTTGCATGTTTTTTAGTAAAGGAAGATAATATTGAAAACTGTTCATTGGAGTACTTGGTATCTTTGCCATTAATATGAGTAGTCTTCACTTGATCATAAAGGATTTTTTTAAATCATTTAGTATGAACACCTTCCTCTCTTAGTTACTCAGTAACTCATTCATATTTATTTTATCAATAACACATTAGTGGAGATTCTGCATAATATAATGACCTCCTTAACTCCTTGCACATTACAATAAAATCTCATTCTTTAGGGAAAGATAGAAACAAATTCCATTTGTAAATTTAATTTACAAGGAGTTACTATAATAATTATGTCCTTTATTTCTCTAGTTATAATCGCTGGTTATGTCAAGCAAGATCTGAGGATCTATCTGATATTGCTTCTCTAAAAGCCTTATACCAAACAGGTGAGCTTAAGGACATAGCAACTTTTACTAATTAAGGACCCTCCCTAGCATGCTGTTAGAAACTTCATTTTTCTCTGATTTTGTTCATTTTATCTATGAAAAAAATGTTTTTGTACTAATGGGGATAGTTTTTGCTCATCATCACAATCGTAAAAATAACATCTCAACCTACAAATTTTCATCTTGTAGTTCTACATTGGCCAACTTTATTTCTTGTTAATGTCCTTTTTCTTACCTTTTTTAACATTTTTTTCTGCTTTTAAAAATGTCACCCACTTGCTATACAAAATTCAAACCTTACATAAATATATGATGGAGATGGTGAAAGTTCTCAGATTTCCATTCTTTTCTGCATTAAATTTCTTTTTCAGACAGTACTTGTTTATTTTCAGAGTTGAGTTCCAAGTAGTTTTTCCTGGATCACTAATGTTATTAAAAGTTGGAGTGAACTTAAACGAAAGCTATTTATAAAAAGGTTTATACCCTGCAGCCTTAACTTTGGCTGTCCCTGATTTAAAACCTGTAAGAAGCCTTATCTTAAAAGTAAGGGCAGTCATCAAAACCTCATGAAGCTAAAGAAAAAAAAAGTATTGTTTTCCACATAGTGAAAGACATCTGAAGATGAAATTTAAAAAACGTAAGTTCTTGATATGCAGTCTTTTATATTTGTGTAGAGTATTTTTATAACGTTAGAGTCCAGTCTTGGAATAAAGTCTCTGGGCGTTGATCACATTTCCTGTTCGCAGGTGTTGATAACTGTGGTCGCACAGTAATGGTGGTAGTTGGAAGAAACATTCCTGTCACATTAATAGACATGGACAAGGTAAGCCGTAAAAAGGCTCTGTTTTACACATAATGTTGATTTTTATGATTAGTAGGATATAAATTTGGAATCAGAACTTAGAAAAGGAAATGGGGCAGAATTGTGTGTATCTGGGCAGAAGAATGGCCCTGGCTCTGCATGTTGGCACATACTATTTCAGTAAGCTAGGGGTTTGGTTTTGTTCTGTAGGAGAAACAAAAATACTAGAATGCCATAATGTGACCAAAAATGCAGCTGCTCTGTTTCGGATATGACGCAACTGGCAAGTTTTGGGTTGGAATCACTCTGGGTTATAATTGTACTAACAATCAAATACTGCTTTTCTTGAAAAAAGAAAAATTAACTCTTGAATATCTATCTGAAGAGATGAAATCAGAGCTGTAGTTAACCCAAGATGTCATAATGCCATGATCCCTTCATTTGGAGACAAAGGACAGAAATAGCTGATTCATAAAAGAAAAAATGGTATTGTTGGCCAAAAAAAAAAAAAATAAGGAAAAAAAACAAGAAAATGATTCTGCTTTTAAAAATGATTAGTAATCTCCCCTCAAAAAAGTGAATCAGAATGACATACCTTTTGTTGCCTTCAAAACTAGCCAGAACTTTTAAATAATAATCATTGTCATCAAAGATGAATTAAAATGATAAAAGTGGTCACACCGTTGACCCAGGAATTCTGTTCCTGAGAATTTGTACTAAGGAAATAATCTGGAGTATGGAAATAGCTATCGACCCTGAAACTGCCCAAGTTGGAATACTTGGGCAAGGGACCATTGAATCTAAAAGATAAATATGTAAATTGTTCTAGAACATCAGTTTTATTAGAAACTGACTGCAAGAGAGGAGAATCACTTTTAACTAATACATCATTCTTAACCATAGTAACAAATTATGTGCTTAAAAATGTAAAAATTGCACCCATTTTTAAAGATAAAACAGAGTTATACAAAAGCAGATAATTGCTTCTGGCTAAGCCCTTAGTTTCCTGGTCACTGGTGTTTAGGTAAAAAAAAATTGTGGAAGCATTGGACGTGGCATGTTACCACAGGCTCATTTGTAGTACAGAATTGGAACTTAAATTCCTAACAGGTAATTATGGTGTATCCACAAATGGAATGTTTTGTAACCCTTAAAAATTATGGTTCCAAAGGCAAATACTATAGAGAAATATTTATAATATCAGTAGGAGAAAAAGTGATATATTAAGTTGCCTATACACTGACCTTAACTTACTTTGTTTTAAGCATAAAGGTAAAAACTCAAAATGTTAAAATTTAAAATGGATTTCATGGTTTTAGGGAGAATTTGTTTTCTACGTTTTTCTGTCATGTGGCTATACTTCCTTATAATGAAAAAAATTGAAGTTAAAGCTGGGGAATTTAAAGCTGAAAATGAGTATCTTAATTGTCCTGGAGAGGGAGTGGAGGGTAGATATAAAGAGGACCAAAAGCATTCTGGTAAAACCAGAAATAATAATAAAAATACACACACACACAGGAAAAACTCAACTGATGCAAATGATATCATTGGTAAGTTTCTACTTGTAGTCATTTGTTTTGTGTTATTAACAATCAGTATGACATTCATTCTCATCATTAATAATGTGATTGATACAAATAAAAACATAAATCTCTGCATTTGATTTTGGTGTGCACTTGCTTGGTGTTTTGGATATCCATGATGTATCATTTCATATAATACAATGAGATATATTGTGAGGTCCAAACCAACAAACTGGAAAGATACTGTGTTTTAGTGCCCTCCTCTGTCAGCTCTGGTAGCAGTTGGATGCGAATCCATCTTAGTCCACTCATGTTAATGCCAAGGACTCTCCTGAGGAGAATTGGGAAATCGCCTGTTTGATAATAATCTTTCAGTTGTTAACTCTTAGCTTCCTCTATGTCATTGTTTATAGTACACCACTGGGTCATCCTGGCCCTGCCCTTATTGTATCTCTGCTTTGTGTTTAATGTTTCTCTTAAATTTCATCTTTCCTGTGATGGAATATTTCTCTAATATTTCTCAAATGTGATCTGGGTCACATTAAATTTGAGTCTTTCAGAGCCTTAGAAATGCTAGTCCATTGCCATCCACTGACTAAACTTGTTCTCATTTTTCTCATTCAGGTCAACATTAAAGATGCCAAGAAAATTAGTCCTCAAAGTGAGCCATGGGTGGGAGGCATCACTCGTGATGTCCTCGTATAGTAATTCTTGGTTATGTGAGAGCCCTAAGTCTGTATCCCAGTAGAGACTGCAAAGATTTTCATTGAGTTCAAGCAGAAACCTCAAGAAAGTTCAGAAGTCTACAAATTGTACTTCTAATGATATTGATATCGTTATCCTAGAGAGGGAAAACCTGGCAGCTGACTGAAGAACTCTTTTGAGTATATGAAGAGTTTTTTGAGAGGACAGAGACTGATTGTTTTCCCCCACCACTTAGAATAAGGCAAAAAGGGATCCTACTGTAGCATTTCTGAGAATTACTATACACTGGCATGGTTCACTTTCCTGAAGCTCTTTTAAAGAAAATTGATACTACTCATTAGTCTGAGATGTCCATCTGCAGTGCCAGGGGCATCGATTAGACTAATCTTCTGGGTTTTGCCTCGCTCTTGGCTTCTGTGAAATAGACCACTGTGCAAGATAATCTTACTTTTACTTCTCTTTTTTTTCTAGGCTCTCTTATATTTTATCCATGTAATGGATCACATTGCTGTGAAGGAATATGTATTAGTATATTTTCACACACTGACCAGCGAATACAATCACCTGGACTCTGACTTCCTGAAGAAACTCTATGATGTTGTTGATGTCAAGTTAGTTATTTTTGCAAATTATTAAGAGGGGAGAGAGCTTCTTTCTTTCCTAAAATTAATCAGTAAACAAACATTGCTGCATATTCTGCAGAAACATATTTCATATAACATAGAATTTTATCATATATAGATATTTTAATATGAGGTGGCCCTCTTTAACTCCAGAGTATTTTGCATCTAAGTTAATTCATATGTAAACTTTGTCCTGCTTTTAAACATCTTGAAAAAGGGTTGGGATCATTACCAATCTTTGTATATAAAATAACAAAAATACCACCTTCTATTAATAAGATGTGTTATTCTTATTCAAAATAAGTTTATAAATATTATTTCATTTGACCCACTGACCCATGAGTGTGTTAATTCATAACCTGGTCCCAGAGATTCTAGTGCAATATAAAAAAATGGTACACAATGTTTGTTAAATATGAATTTACTTTGTTCTACCTGTAGGTGGCTCTGTCACAGCCAAGAGAAATAATATCTTCTATAAAACAAATAATTTTTTGACATTTCACCTAAAATTCAATAAGTGAACTAGAGCAATTTTTAAATTTTTTTCTTTGTGAATATATTTCTGTACTCTAGCAAAGAGTTAATTGTCCATAGCATGACATACTGACGCTTGTTTTTATTTCAAATCAGATACAAGAGGAATTTGAAGGCTGTTTATTTCGTTCATCCAACATTTCGTTCAAAGGTACAGTGTGTTTCTTTTTAGCTAAATCTTGAATTTAAGTGCACTGCATGCCAGCATATTAAGCTATATATCAAGATCTTGATTCTTACTGTCAGCACTGTGCCTGCTGATTTCTTTGTTTACTGTTCCTTTTAAGTGATAATGAGTTGTGATCCTAATGTTTTGGTCCCATGTAAACTCCAGTATTTTTGTAGGCAACTCTTATAAGCCTCTCGGTCCTTGCCTCTTCATGCTCTGTGTTTGTTTGGACTTTGCTCATGCTCTTAATACAGAATATACTTTACTTCCTCTGCTCGTGGCTAACTTCTCTTTGTCCTTCAGATCTCTGTTTAACAATTACTTTCCATAGAAAACCTTCTCTGACCAATTCTGCAACCAGTAGGTACTCTGGCATTGTACCCCCTTAAGATTTTAGTCTCTATCATTGTGATGTTTTTAATTCTAATTACTTGTTTAATTTTCTACCTTAGGCTAGCCTGCAAGATTTGTGAGAGCTAGAATATAGCTATCTTGCTCTTTTAATATCCCTAATATCTAATCCTACATTTTGACTTCATCAAAACATGTACTCCTTTGGTCCTTTTGCTTTTTCTGAAAATATCATCTCTTTTTTTTTTTTTTTTGGTCTTAATTTCCTTCCCTATATAGCCTAAAACCCACGTTCTATCACTTCAGTCACTGCTATTAATGCCTAAAATAACTTACGATCTCTTACTCTTTCATCACACTTGCCCATCAAAACCTGATCATAATTTCATCACTCTCTGCTTTCTTCACTCCTTTATCTGGGTTGCTGGGCACGGATGGAGAAGTCTTAGATCCATGTGATTTTGGGCTTCTAAGCAGACTTATGGAGCTTTCACTGCTAAGGGGCCCCTGGTATTTCGCTGGACAATGTCCCAGCGAGGCTCTCTGTTCTCCTCAAGCCTTGTCCTACTAGCAGCTCCTCATTCCAGTGGTTGGCCCGGTCTTGTTCTTAACCAAGAACATTGAAAACATCAGTAAAAAGCTGCCTGTCTTCTCCCTCCCACCCCACACTTACCTGCCATCAGTTCCTATCATTGCCTCCTTTTCTGTCATAAAAAATGTGTTTCTTCTTAATGAAGAGCAGCCCCTCTACCTGTGGTCCAGATCCCATTGTAATAATAGCTAATGTTTTCTAAGCACTTACTATATTCCAGCTTTTCCCATGCATTGTCTTATTTAAGCCTTATATCTATGAAGGAGATAGTAGTATTATGCCCATTTTGCAGGTGAAGAAATTGGTGCTTCGAGAGATTAAATAACTTTTCCAAGGTTAGCAACTAATAAGTAGCAGTCTGGATTTGAATCTAAACATTTTAATTATAGAGCCTCCACTCACAACTACACAATGTATTTCCATTTCCTCAGGACTTTCTCTTCAGCAATTTTTATCTTTCTCCTCTCCATTTTTCTGGATCTAACTCATCAACTTTATACATGCCAAAGCCTCCATTTACCTCTCTTCCCTTTAACAACCAAAGTTTTTTAGTGTGATCTACATTCTATGTTCATTGTGTCCATTTTTTATACACCTTAAATTACTCCCATCTGGTTCAAATCCCACTCTGACAGCTAAAGCTACTCACAGCAAAACCACTGGTCAACTTTATCCTGTTTTCCCTGCAGCCTTAATCACAGATGGTCCCTTCTCCTTGAAACACTTTGTCTTGGCTTCCTTGAAACTTACCTTGCTGAATTCTCTCCCACTTCTAACTGCTCCCTCTCAGTCCCCTGTGCTGTGCCCTCTCTCTGCTCATCCTTTGAAAGTTTTCCCAAGCCCTCATCCTTTTCTTTCATTCTGTACCTTCTTTCATTCCTGTGTCTTCAACAACCCTCGAAATTATATGCAAGTCCCAAATACATGTCAGGGGAAGCAGTGCAGCCTAATGTTTAAAGCATGGGCCCAAGACTCAGGGAATGAATTACTAATCCCAGCTCTACCAACTACCAGTTTATCTTCTCAGGCAAGTTATAGAACCTCTCTGTGTGTTAATTTCATCTTCTATAAAATAGGGATAATAATAGTGCCCACCTTCTAAGGTTATTGGAAGGATGAAATTAGTAGTTAATTTGTGTAAAATGCTTAAAACATTACCTGACCTATAATAAAAGCTCAGTAAGTGTTACCACTGTCAACATGATCATCATCATTCCTCTGCTTAAACATGCATGTTGAGCTATTGATTAGATACTTCACTTAGAGGTCTTACAGGCCCCTGAAGTTCAGCATTTTAAAATCAGAACTGCTCATGCCCTCCTCCCTGACTCACTCCCGGACTTCTGTTTATATCTCCTATCTTAGTAAATGGGACCACTGCCTGTTAGGTGCCTAAGCCAGGAACCAGGGAAACTTCATATTACATCAGTTCTGTGTGCTTGCTGTTGTCCCAGTCTATGCCAGTGCTATTAGTCCCACTGCCTCTAGTTCATGCCACCACCACCTTTTATCTGAAAGGACACAGCTCCCTCCTAGTCAGTGTCCATATTGTCCTGCCTCCAGTGTATGTAGCACTGTTCCTTCAGGCCTGCCTCATGACATTTTCTTATAAAGTTAACATAAGAAGCCTAAAATATTTACTACAGGGTCTTTTGCAAAAGTTGGTCAACTTTGGGTCTAGGCAAACAACAGCAAAGCCTGATTATATCAGTGGGGTTTGGAGAAAAAAAGGACTTATTTCAGCATAAAGCCCAGGATTTAGTTAGTTATTAGATGAGTAGGGTTGAGAGAAAGGACTATGTCATCCATGACTCCCAGGTGTCATCAGATAAAGGGGATCATGGATTGGGATATAAATTTGAGAGTCCCCATCAAGTAAATAGAGCTTTAACTCTTTAAATATGTTAATGAAGTAAGTCACAAAGAGGACAGCTAAAGACAGAGCCCTGGGATCAAGGAAGGAGATCAAGGAGAAGTAATCTAAAAATCAGCAGGAGAGCCAAAACTGACTAATGCTCTGGGAGCCAGTGGACAGGAAAAGCATCAAAGACTGTAGAAGTAGTCATTATTTGAAAGCACTGTGGAGAAATTAACTAAGATAAGTAGTGAAAAGTCCTCATTACACTTCATAATTAATAATGAGTGAAGATTTCATTGAGAGAATGGTTTTCACTTTGGGATTTCTCATTGTTTATGAAATTGCTGAATTTCTCATCTAAATACTATCTTTAAAATTTGCATGAAATATTTTAAGTATTTCTTATAAAAGTTGCAAATTTACTTTTGGTCCCTCAGTGTTAGAATAGCTTAGTAAGTGCTAATTAAATGCTTATGAGAACACTGTTTGGCCAGGCTTAAAAAAAAAAAAAAAAAAAAATACAGTGTTGGAACAGTCCATTAAATGAAGGACTTTTCCTGCTCTGTTAAGTTCTGACTACATGGTCTCATCAGATAATGTCTATTATCAACTTTTCCACTATTTTGTTATGCTCAGTGGGTGGCTAATTTTTTCTTTCTGTAGCACTTAAAGATACTGCTTGACTATTTCCCCGCATCTCATCATCCATTTATATTTTGTTCTACCAGTAGCTACTGAAATTTTTTCTTTAATGGAGATAAACAGAAGGATGAGCTTGGTTTTTAGCATGTCTTTGCAAGAATGTCTGCTCTCCACACTTCTATTCAGTATTGTACCAGAGGTTCTAACCAGTGTAATATGGCAAGAAAAAGAAATAAAATGCCTCTAGATTTAGAGGGGAGTAAATAATACTGTCTTTATTCACAGATGACATGAGCATCTATGTAGAAAACTCTATGGTATCCTCAGCAAAACTAGTAGAATTAATGAGTAAGTTTTATCAAGGTTTCAGGGTTTAAGATCAAAATTTAAAAATCAGTTGTATATATTACCAACAAACAATCCAATTGAAATTTAAAAAGTAATATTATTTACACTAGCATCAAAATATATTAAATATTTAAGGATAACTATGACAAAAGATGTGAAAGACCTGTGCCCTATACAAGTTATATACACTGCAAAACATTCATGAGAGAAATTAAAGGAGACCTAAGTAAAGGAAGACATACACTGTATTTGTGGACTAGAAGACTTAATGTTGTGAAATTATTAGTGCTTGCTAAATATGTTGATTCAACACCAACCAAAAATTCAGCAAGCTTTTTTTGTAGAAATGGACCAATAAAAATGCAAAGAATTTAAATAGCCAAAACTATTTTAAAAGAAAACCAAAGTTGGAGGACTGACACTCCCTGCTTTCAAAGCTTATTCTAAAGCTACGGTACTCAAGACAATGTGAGGTATTGGCATAAAGACAGACATATAGATCAGTGGAACAGAATAGAGAATCCGAAATATACTCATGTGTATATAGATAACTGGTGTTTGAGAAGAGTGCAAAGTCAGATCAGTGGAAAAAGGAGAGTCTGTTCAATAAATGATACTGGAACAATTAGATACCCATGTGCAAAAAAAAAAAAATGAATTGTGATCCGTGTCTTGCATCACATACAGAAATTAGCTGGAAATGGATCAAAGACCTAAACTGTAAAATGTAAAACTATTAAACTTCTAAAAAGAAAATAGAGAAAGCTTTGTGACCTTGAGCAAAGCAAAGATTTCTTAGATATAACACCAAAGCACAATCCATAAAAGAAATTGGACTTAATCAAAATTAAAACCTTCTGCCTTTTTAAAGATAGTTAAGAGAGTAAAAAGACAAGCCACAGCCTGAGAGAGAATCTTTTTAAATAGAGCATTTATCTGATAAAGGATTTCTCTTTAGAGTAAATAAATCTCAAAAATCACTAATAAGGAAACAACTCAGTTTAGAAATGGGCAGAAGATTTGTGCAAACATTTCCCCAAAGAAAATATATAAATGTCAGAAAAGCACATGAAAGCACATGAAAAGATGTTTAACCCAATTAGTCATTAGGAAATTTAGTAAATTAAATCAAAATGAGATATCATTGCATTCCTGTTAGAATGGCTAAAAGACTGCCTCTACCAAATATTGGTGAGAATGTGGAAGAACTGGTATTCCCCTTCAGTGCTTATCTGAATATAAAATGTTACAGAAACTTTGGCAGTTTCTTTAAAGAATTTAAAGCAGTTTATTTAAAGGATTAACTGTATACCTACCATGTGATCCAGCCATTCCACTCCTAGTATTTACCTGAGACAAATGAAAACCTATCCATACAAAGACTTGTACACAAATGCTTATAGCCCCTTTATTTGTTATAGCCAAAAACTGGAAATAACCTGCATGCCCATCACTGGGAGAATTGATAACCAAACTGTGATATATCCATACAATAGAATACTACTCAGTAATAAAAAAGAATGAACTCTTGATACATGCAGCAACACAAATGAATCTCAGAATAATTATGCTGAGTAAAAGAAGCCACACAAGTGTAACAGCTGTATGATTACATATAAAATTCTAGGGCATACAAACTAATGTGTAATTACAGGAAGTAGAGCAGTGATTACCTGTGGACAGGGAGATGGGGTGGGAGGGAGGCATTACAAAGGACCCTGAGAACCTTTGGGAGTGATGGCTATGTTCTTTTTCTTGATTATGATGGCTTCATGGGTGTATACATATATCAAAACTTAACAAATTGTATACTTCAGTTATGTGCAGCTTAGTGTGTGTCAGTTATATCTTACTTAAAAGATACATTTTTTAAAAAAAACTGCAGTGAGAGACCACTACAGTGCCACCAGAATAGCCAAAATTTAAAAGACTGGCAGTGCCAAATATCGCCAGTGATGTACATGAAGCAACTGGAATTCTCCTACATCATAAGTAGGAATTGGGAATTGGGCAACTACTTTGAAAACAGTTATGAAAATCTCTTATAAACTAAATATATACCTCATCAATGACACATCAGTGCCACTGCTAAGTATTTACCCAAATGAAATGAAAATATATGTGCCAAAAAAGACTTGTATAAGAATGTTCATAGCAGCTTTAGTCAGAGCAGCCAAAAACTGGACACAGCCCAGGTGCCCATCAATAGAATTATGAATAATTAAGCTCTAGCATGTTCTCATAATAGAGTGTTTCTTGGCAATGAAAGAAAACACACTACTGACATACAAAACCACACACAAGAATCTTAAAAACATTAAGCTGAGTGAAAGAACGCTTATATAAAAATTATGCTTTATGATTCCATTTATATGAAATCCTAGAGCAGACAAAACTAATCCATGGTAGAAAAAAATCAAAATGTCGTTTGCCTCTGTGGAGAGGGCCATAAGGGAAGAGGAGCATGAGGGAACTTTCTGGGGTGACGAAAGTGTTTTATACCTGAGTAGGAGTTTAATATATATAGTATGTATTTGCCTAAAGAGCAAAGGACATTTAAAATCTGTGCGCTTCATCAAATGTAAATTTTATAGCAAAGAAACTAAACAAACTTTGAACTCTAGTTAGAGATATGAATGCTGTATTTGGGGACAGCTTACTGACGTCTGCAATTTACTTGGAAATGCAGCAAAAAAGTAAGATGGATCAGCAGATGGACAGAGGGATGGGTAGATATGTGTTAAGGAAAACGTGAATGATTGAGTGGTGGCTATACTGGTGTTCACTGTAAAAAAATTCTTTTAACATATTTGAACATTTTCGTAATTTTCTTTACTTCTGCTACAAATTCAGATTTATCAGAATAGTGTTCCTTTGTACCAGACTTACAAAACTGTGTAGCCACTGTTTGCTAAGATATGACTTGAATCCCTCCTCCTCCACAGTAGAGAGTCTAAATAGTTATCCACCCTGCGACATTGATGGAAGCACATTACCAGAAATTTCAGTGTTAGAGCCACTAGCCTTGGCTGTCACACATTGGAATTGCTTCAGATAGGAGTCAGTGGCAGGCTGGGCAGAGGCTGAAGACCAGATGTATAAAGTGAAAAGTGCTCTGTTACCTCTTCATAACATTTTGGGATGGGGAAAATGAGGGAGGATTGAGAGAGTAAAACCATGTGTAACGAAATCCACCGTTATTTTATACTAAGTCAAAAACTCTAAATGGGGTGTTTGTAATTATAAAATAATGAGATGAAATCAAAGGATAATAAAACAATCGAATCACACTGTTCTGATTTCAGTACTCCTCAGATCTTTTCCAGGGCACTCCACCCAAAGTGGTAATAAATTGACTGCTCATAGAAATCACTACTTCTTTGAAGTTTACTAATACAAGGCAAACTAACAAGTTAAACCCACTCTTGATTCTGGCTCCAGTAGATTATTTTAGTGCACATGTGTGTGAACAGTCTTTTCCTAGTTTATATTGTTTTGTGATCCTATGCTCTTGGCTTTGCGTTTGTGAGTAATTGGGTGAAAGAATTTGCAGCATTCACAAAATATCACAGCAGTCCGTTTTCAAAGTTTAAATTTTCATCAGCTCATTAAAATAGTAGATACTAAGTAATGCAAGTTTACGTAAATGTACATTTGTGACTTACAAATAATTGAAAATTAAAAGCTAAGCTATATAAAACTAAAAATTTTTTTTTAACATTTTATTTATTTATTTGAGAGAGAATGAGATAGAGCATGAGAGGGGGGAGGGTCAGAGGGAGAAGCGGACTCCCTGCTGAGCAGGGAGCCCGATGCGGGACTCGATCCCGGGACTCCAGGATCATGACCTGAGCCGAAGGCAGTCGCTTAACCAACTGAGCCACCCAGGCGCCCTAAAACTAAAATTTTAAAAAGCAAAGACAGTGCTCTTGAGTGTCCCTGAACAGAAAATTTCTAACTGGGTTTCTCCTTCTGTCTACTTTGAGTAATTTTCTCTTCCCAATACCTGGAGGATGTGAAGGAGGTAATGGCAGAAAATGGGATAGAGAAATGTGTTTCTCTTTCTCAGATTGTATGCCTGAGGTCACTGCCTAGTTTCCCCAACCCAGCCTTCTCTTTGAGTTTACCACCGCCACCCCACCATGTCATTTGGTGTGGCATATGCAGGAGTCCTTGCCTAGAACTGTAAAACTAAGAGGGACCTTAAAGATCATGTAAGTCTAACTTGCTCATTTTAGAGAGAAAAAAACCGAGGTGCAGATTGAAGTGCAATGTATTTTTATTGTAGAATGAAGAAATAGTAAACCATTCCTAAACAGTAGTAAAATAATACACTCAGAAACTCTCACTCCTCCACTTGTTAATTCTTCCAACACATTAAATTCCTTACTTTTTTTGTTGGGCATTAATTACGCACATATGAATATGGTATTGAATAAGACATTCTATTTAGAGAATCAGATAATACAATACAGAATGCTAATTATGCAATAACATGAGTAAACAAAGTGTTTGTTGGAACATTTAGAAGCTCCTTTCTAGTTTTGGGTGGAGGGTGGTCAAAGAAGGCCTCCTAACTGGGGTGAATTTTGATCTGAGCTCTGAAGAACAATTGCCAGGCATAGAAAAGCAGCATGTAAAAAGCTTCTGAGGCAAGAGAACAAAGGCACAAGAGTTTTCTGCTTAGGCCCTTACTGTATTTTTCTCCCTTTTTCCACGTGGCAGGGGCTCCTTGCATATATAGGTATTCACATGTTTCTGTGAGCCATTCATTGCATTTAGTACATTTTGCCTTAGGTAGTTGTTATGCTTATGCTTATAATCTCACTCCTGTACTAGAATCCAAGCCCCCTTGAGAAGAATGGCGCTATCATTGTTATCCTGTATCACCTACAACTCAGTGCTTAGTACGCAGGTGACCAGTAGATGTTTAACTCCTTGCACACATGTTTAATCTCTTAACATGGCCTTCGGGTGCTTCTCTGTTCAGATGCTACAATCTTCCTATTTCCTTAAGTTCTTTCTGGAATCTGCAAAATCTCTGTGACCTCTCCATAGCTCTTACTGGTTTATTAGCTGCCTCTGTGGCTGGTTGTAGAGCCCTAATCTGGAAGTGTCACTAATCTAGTTTGCAGAAGTTTATATTAATTAGGTATATAACGTGTGTGCTTTCAAGAAACTGATGTCAAAAACTGATTCAGGGTATGTAAGTAAGTGACTGTATAATTTGATTTAAATTAACCTGCCCGGTTCTAGCAACGTCAGGTTCCTCCCCTCCCCTCCATCACCCCCCTCCAAATAAACTTGATAAGAGGGGAGGGGAGAGGATGCAGAGGGTAATGTTAATATTTTAGGCCTTATGCCAGTCATTGGTAGTATAGCCAAAATAGAATAGTGACTCAGGCTATAAAAATCATTGTAGATACATTTATTTACTCATTCTTTATCAAATACTTTGAAAATGATGGTTCTGTCTGTATCTTATAAAACTTTAGACTATTATTCTATGATTGTCTGCCAACTCCTAGGGAAATTATAGAAATGGACATAAGAAGCTGAAATACTAGGAAGAAGGAATAAGTGCTCCAAATGCAATGGAAATTTCAGGTATTATGAACTCAGTAGAAGAGATAATCTGGAGCTTAATGTAAGGGACAAATAATGCTGGAAATGAGTCTCTACCAAGTGCAGATTTGGACAGGATCTTGATAAGTTAGTGCAGTGTTGTCTCTGTTCTTTTCATGCCTTTTCTCATAAAGAGGTACAAAGGAAGCATGTCATATTAGGGGCATGGAATATGTGAAAGGTTTGGAACAGCCCCTGGAAAATGTGATAAGATTGGCATCAGTGGCAGATGCCCAGAGTGTCGTGTATGTATAACATACCCAGTTATACATTTGTAATGCACTATTCCAGTGCCTGTGTCCATATGCACGTGTTTCCTTCTGTAAATAAAATGGGGATAGCGATAGTATTGTATCTACCTCATAGAACGGTTGTGTAAGCCACTGGTAAACATGACTAATTAGATTGGCAGTTTAGATGGATGAACGCTAATTTGTGAGTTCTAGCTGTTGCCTAGTTTATGTCAGTGTTGTTTGCTATTAAGAATTTTTTTTTCTTTTTTTGGAGCCAACAAATTTTGCAGACTAGCTTTTATAGAGGGATTGCATGTTGTAAAGTGAAATGAGCAAAGGTGGCTCCACAGCCACAGAGGATTTGCTTTGACTGGTTAAGAAAGAGACCACATGCCAAATGTCAGCTGAAAAATAAATGTATCAAATATTGGCAAACTTTTCTTTTAGTCTCATTTGAAAAAATGAAAAGAGTTTGTGAATTTGGAGATGTTAATCATTTTCAGAGTAGCAATGAAACAATTATTCTACCAAATAATGCAGGGGATTTTGCCCACAACCCACAGTAAGAAGCATCTATTACATGACAATGTACTACACGTGTAGGAGCATACAGACACCTAAACAGAAACACAAGCTTCATGAAACACTTCGCCCACCCTTACTAGCTTCCCCAGTAATTGTTACTCTAGTGTGGTTCCTTTTTATTGTTGTTTTTACTGCTCTTCATAATCCATTAAACTGATTGCATAATTCACTGATGAACTACAACCCACACTTTGAAAAACATTACTTATTATAAGCTTTTTCTGACATCAGTTTCAATTTTGAAATATAGTTTCTACCTAGTATAAATTTTCAAAATCATGTTTATATTTCTAACTTTGGCCACTGGCTGAAATTGTTTTTCTCTTCTATTAATCAGGTATCAACTTGGTTTTTTACCACCTTTTCTGTCTCAGGACTGAAGGACAAAATCCACCATGTGGACAGCCTCCACCAGCTATTCTCTGCCATATCACCAGAACAGATTGACTTTCCTCCTTTTGTCCTTGAATATGATGCCAGGGTAAGAAGTACCAGGAGTTCTCCCTCACCTGGTGCAGTATCTTAGCTGTTCTATAGGACACTGCTGATGAGCACAACATGCTTTGATTAGAAGATGATATGAATGCCATTAGCAGGTTTTAGTAAACTTGATAGTATCATTTAACATTCTTTTCCTACAGTAACTAGGAAAACACTTTGTCCTAAGAGAGGACTTTTTTCCCCAGTAAACTTTTCAATGGGAGATTTTCCTGCTGTTGGTTTGAAGCCAATCCTTGCTTATATTGTCCATTTTCTACCACCTCTGCCTGATTTTCTTAAAATTGATTAACTTTTTATCTACATAAGTAGAGTCAGAAGAATGTGTTGGTGTGTGACATTTTCAGCATGAATTCAAAACGGTGGGCTGTCTTAGTAGCCTTTACCCTACTAAAGGTTTCATTTTGCTAAAAGTTTATATAATGTTTTTAAGAGTATCAACCAGTAGTATTAGTATTATTACTTATAGATGCATTTATGAATATATTATTTAAACACTGATAAAGGACTACTCTTGAATTTCATTAAAGCTCCATCCCCCATTTGTTTATTCATGCTACCACTTTAGTAGTTAAAAAAAAAAAAAGTAACATGCATGGCCAAAAGATCATCAGTCTCCTTATCTAACTGTTGCTGATTACGTATCTTTATGCATGAATCAGGGAATATATTTGAAGGTTATATTCAGTTTGAAATGAATTGTTGTTCCCTAATTATTGTACAGCATGTATACACTAAAATAAATACTCTGCAAGACATTTTTTCTGTACCATTTCTTTAACTTCAGCAATAATTTCTGTCTTCCTTTATGTGAAGAGCAAAGTATTTAATGTGTTCTAATGGCTAATAAAA
The DNA here is from genome assembly GCF_002201575.2 of Neomonachus schauinslandi. Classification (NCBI taxonomy): domain Eukaryota; kingdom Metazoa; phylum Chordata; class Mammalia; order Carnivora; family Phocidae; genus Neomonachus; species Neomonachus schauinslandi. The sequence goes on along the minus strand of NC_058406.1, from coordinate 97,995,907 downwards.
TTTCATGCTTGGCTTTAGAACAGAGAGGATTTGTAATTGAAGAAGCTGAATCATAGATACAAAGATTATTGAATATATTGGGGGGGGGAAGAACATCAATTTGTGTTTATTGTAGATTGCCGGAGTAGAAAATGGCCTTACTGTTACTCTTTTGAAGTATACATCTCTCTTCTTAATAATTAAAAAAAATGGATAGCAGGAAATGAAAGACACTAAAAGACATTTTGTGATCAAAAATTTTGAATGATAATTCAAAGCTAGTGTCTGGATTTATAATTTATTTTCTAGGGTATAATATACAAGTTGGATTGCATTGGTTAGAAAACCCAAATGGCTGGTTTTTAAGCCAGCACATTTTCTATATACTTAAGGGCCTATAAAGCCGACTTTCATTAAGTATCAACACCACACTCAAACTTTTTATTTGTGTGCTTGTTTTAGGTTTTTCTTATATTTTGTATGTCAAGTGATGTGATTAATCAAAATTTAATAAAATAACCTATAATCTCGAGGCGCCTGGGTGGCTCAGTTGGTTAAGCCTCCGCCTTGGGCTTAGTTCGTGATCTCAGGGTCCTAGAATCCAGCCGTGTGTTGGCCTCTCTGCTCAGGGAAGAGCCTGCTTCTCCCTCCCCCTTTGCCCCCCCCCAACCTGTGCACTCACGTGCACTCTCTCAAATAAAATAAAATCTCTAAAAAAAAAAACAAACCTATACATCTAACTCTTGGGTGATTGGATCATCTCTCTGTGCCTGTACTAGAGCTTTCTAAAATTGAGATATTAGGCCGTCTGTATATAAAGGCCAAAGAGAGAAATAAAAACAGGGAAGAAACAAAGAAGGTGTCAGGAGATGATATGGGAAGGGCCGGCAGAGGGCAGGTCACTGGATACTTAGAGCCTTACGTGTTACTTGCAGCACTTTGGCTTTGTGGTCTATGGGGAATATTCCGCAAGGGAGACCTACCATTATATTTCTGTTTAGAATGATGGCAAAAGAAACAGCGTAGAAAGTGACTAGAGAGGTTAACAGTCTAGGCAGGTAGACAAGTAAGAGGCTATCAGAAAGTCGGAGGAGAAATGAGACTAGAGCTAGGGCAGCAATAGTGATAATGGCAATGACTTGAAGATCTTAGATTTAGAAGTAGACATTTTAGGAAAAAAAATCCACAGCATTTGGTGACTGAGTAAACCATTAGGGGAGATGAAAGAGGAAGGATGCCTAAGGTGACTACCAAAGTTTCTGCTGTAGGAGACTTGGTGGATGGTATTGCTGCCACCCCAGAGAGGCAGTTTGGAGGATGAGCATTGGGGGTAAGGGTGTTGAGCGGGTGGGAGAGAAGAGACAGGTGGTATGTTCAGTTTGTGACACACTAGGATTGAGGTGGAGATCCTGTAGGTGGTTGGATATTATCTTGTAAGGAAATATTTGCCTTTGCTAGGAAAATGAAAAATATAATCCGAAAAGGAAATGAGTATGGAATTGGTTAATTTATTGTCCTGTTCAGTTGTGCCTTGCACATAGTAGGTATGACAGGGCATGATGTGTCATTGTTGGCTGGTTTCAGTGGGCTATTTTCTGGGTCTTGTGTGACTTAGAACAGTGACATAAGTTTTATGGGAATGAAAGGAACCTTTGAAGGTAATTAGAAGATAATTTTTATCTCTCTATATCAAAATGTTATGGAGACCATTTCAGAAAGGCTGCTAGTGAGCATTCTTACAGATAACAAAATATAGTCAAAGAAGAGAGTATACAAATTTGCCTGGCAACAGTTCTTCAAAGTTCTAAGATTGTTTCCAGAAATAGAGAAAATAGATTGCTTGGCAGTCTTTTGCACAGTATGAGACTAATATAAAAAACTTTATTTCATAGCATTAAGAATTAGATTTGCCCTTCATACTTTATCACAATTTAATGTAGATTAGGAAAACCTAAAAAAATATGGTAGTAGAATGGAATACACGATACATACACAATATCATTGACTATAAATCCTTTTCTTTCACATTCCTATTTAAATTGGTTTTATTACTTAATGTTCTTGTCTTTTTTTTCTTCCACAGGAAAATGGGCCTTACTATACATCTTATCCCCCATCACCAGATTTGTGACCTGCCATCTTTTAGTTCTACTGGTTTCCAAGGACGTCACTTTCTCCACGAATCGCTACCTGTTGAAGTGAAATTCATTTTTGCTGTTCAGATCCAGAGAGCCTTTTGTCCCCACCTCTCTGGTATTTTTTTATTGACTGTATATTTTCTGGCACATAAGCAATCTGACAATAGTAGGCCATTCTGAACTGCACACTTATTTTAAATTTGTATATTTGTATCAAATGAAAATGTTCATTTTTAGAGGGTTGTTAATAGAAATTGGGGAGCAACTTTTGAGTATCTTCAGTTTCCTGAAAGGACACTGGATTTTCCATTAGACAAGCCGCCAATATTGTTCACGCCATCTCTTTAACATTGTATGCTTCCTTTGTGTACTTAAGTGTTTCTCAAAATATATAGAACCAATGTATGCTGACCATAAGCATTGTTTGCTTCAGATCCTGGCATTACATTTTATACAGATAATTCGGTTATGGTAAAATAGAATTGTCTGGGATCAAGGATGTGGAGATGTATCTGATCAAAACATTGAAATCATTAGCAAAATATAGGTCTTAGAATCTTACTGCACCAGTGAAGATTAAGATTTTGGATTATATGATTTGTTAAGATTGTCACTGTTCTGGTGTCAACAGTGGGGGAAAACAAGAAGACTGTATCTTCTGCCTTTTTCCTGTAATCATGGGTGATTTGGTGTCCTTTTTCTAAAAGGCCTGCACTCATTAGTACTCTTACGCCAAAGGCATCTCCTAGACTCCATCAGTGAGCCTTTAGAGAGGGTGCTGTCTCCCCAGAGTTGTGATTTTGTTGGGCTTTATAGCTACTCCCTCTAAGGACATTTCCTCACAGTGTCTCTTGAGTTGCCTATGTCAAAATGGAGGAAGTGCGTTGCAGTGAACAGAATTCCAGACTGCTGTTGCCACTCAGGCTCTATTTGTGCCTTAGCTCACTTATGAATAAAAATTAGGATTATGATACCGACCTCACAGAGGTATCATAAGGCTAACATTTAGAAAGGGCTTGTGATGTCTTTGGATACAAAATGCTAGGGGAGTTTGTGTAGGTGTCGCTTCAGTTAGTTTTTAAATGATAATAAATGTACTTGGGGGTACTACCAAGCACTCCTCTTGTCCTTGGCACCTTTTGAGTGACTTTACTTGTCTTACGACAAGAGCTGTTACTAAAAAATCCCAGGGCGCCTGGGTGGCTCAGTTGGTTAAGCGACTGCCTTCGGCTCAGGTCATGATCCTGGAGTCCCGGGATCGAGTCCCACATCAGGCTCCCTGCTCAGCAGGGAGTCTGCTTCTCCCTCTGACCCTCCTCCCTCTCATGTTCTCTGTCTCTCATTCTCTCTCTCGCAAATAAATAAAATCTTAAAAAAATAAAAATAAAAAATCCCAACCCTGAAGACCTCCTTCCTACTTTGTCCAGAATTTCTTCTAGCCTCCTCCTCCCCCAGTGCTACACTTTAACAAGAGGCATCTGTTAGCCATTTTAAACATTTCTTCTTGAATTGAGGTCAAACCAGTATCATTTCCATCTGGGTGTCTTCATATTCCTTTTGATTCCTACACCCACCCGCCCCCCCATCTCCCTCACTCCATCATGTACATTGGCAGTTCAGAGAAGAAAAAGTAGAACTCTTCTTTGTTCAGGATCAGTGCTTCCAAAGGTCCTATTCCTCTGTGCCCAAATTAATTCTTCAGTGGATAAAGGAAACATAATTCTTTTATGACAGAGAAATCCCCCTATAGTTGTATTAGCCCCATCCTCTATTTTCCCCTACAAACAAGAAGGGGCTTTACATTCCTTCAATAAGTGTTCATATCTTTTTGCATGAATTGGACACATTTGCTTTGTGTCAGAAATCAAAGCCACTTGCTCCTTGTATATGCTTATTGGGTAAGGGTTTCCTGTTATGTTCCCTAGGTCATCAGATCCAGACAGCCAGTCAGATGTCTATAGTAAGCTTCCTCTCAAACAGCACTACTTTCAATCCCTTAAGCCTTGAACTTTAAAAATCTGAAAAATTAGCTTCATCTTCTCCAGTCTATTGTTAGATCATATATGAGGTATCTTTGCACTAGGAGCAATTATAAAAATATGCCAGCTTTTCTTTTTTGAAAGTGGACTTGGCTATCTCAAATTGGCATTTGGCCTGAATCATTTCCTCTATAGATAATAGAGGCTGCAAGCTACTTTGCCATTTGAAAGAAAGAAAATTGATGTGTAGAATTTCTTATAGGCAGTAATTTTGAAAGAATGTCCCTTCATACGAGTATATTAATGTCTAGTAACACAAGCAGGATTCTATATATAGTGAGATTCTCATTCAGTTGATGTCCTAGGGTATTAAGGTAGTATGGAACTGTAAACATACCAACCGCATTTCATAATTTAATGGTGACTAAAAATAAGGGCTGCACTTCTCAGTGAAACTAAATTTGGTATGGGACCAAGTTCATGCTTTTATAGCTGTCTTAAGTGTTAGGTAATGAAGTTGTTTCAATGTATTAAATCCTACCAAAGGAACATAGTGACCTTGATAGTGAAATGATTATGTATGTTCTATATATCTGCCTTTGTCAAAGATTGGGTTGCCTGGAGAACACATGCCATTCTCAGAGACACATTAGACGATAAAAGGATGACTGGGTGGAGATGAGTACTAGCATCTGCTGTTAATTCAAAGCACCACCAAATCCTTAATTAAATTAAACTTTGGTCATGCCAATGCTAGTTGAGGAAGAAAACGTACAAAATATTAAGTGAATTCATTAATTCATGCAAGGCATAATAGGATTTTCTTAAACAAGTACATTTCTTCAGCATATATTTGGTTCTTCTTAACTCATCTATATCCAAGTTTCTTGATAGCGAAAAAAACCTCTTGGAAAAAACTGTCTTTATTAGACTCTCTCAAGGCTTAGAGACCAAGTGGTTTAAGATTTTCTTTTCCTTAATATACATCTTATTTCATTGGCTAGTACTCTAATATGTTTATTTTTTCAAAGAGATTCAATTAGTTTGAGACTAAAGAACAGGATTTTTAGAGTATTTTTGATAGGAAAAATGGGTATAGATTTTTTATCAAATATCTGAAATCTGGAAGGATTAAAATATCTTGCATTTCTAGAGAGGGATACATATAACCACTCTAGTAGAAAAACATGGCTTGCCTATTTCTTCCTGTTTTCTGTTTGCTGAGATATCATTCAGTGAATTCAAACTGTAGGTAATGGTTTCTTTTCTTTGCAATTGCTAATAGGAAAGTGATAAAATGTAGTTTCAGTATAAGCTAAAAATCACTCTTTGTGTTTCCCTTGATTGTCTGTGTATGTATATATAGAGTTTATATTGATTAATATATGACTAGAAATTATTAGAATTTGAAGTACTAGAAAGAGAAGGATTATTATGGTTCTAAGAACAGTGGATTGCTTGTATTAAGGACCCAAAAGACTGCAAAATAGCATATACACCTCTAAAATTGGAGTTGACCAGTGAGTTTCAAATTGTTCTCTTACTAAGTTAAAATCCTCAGTCAACATGCAGTAGAGTGTTTTACCTATACTGGCACTTATAATATACTTCATGGTATATGATTGACTCTTGGGAGGACTCTGCCTTTGCCTAGGTCATATCAGAAGCGCAGAGAATATAAGAATTGCCTAGTAGGCCAAACCATATATACATATGCGTATATGTGTGTATGCACGCGCATGGTAATCTACTTTGCATTACATTCTTCGAATGTGGTTTCTGTGGCCCATATGTAGAGAACATAGAGCAATAAATAACATAGTTCAAGCTTGGATTCTATCAAAAAAGCCCTTAAGCAGATGACATCAAGGTCATTTTATATATTAGTGGCTCTCTTGGATACTAGTTGTTAATTTTGTTTTCTTTGCTTCCAGGAATGGTATCTAATCTTTTTAAGTGAAGTAAGTCATCTTTTTAAGTAGATGTATAGGGCCACTGAGTTGAAGGAGAAAAACATAGATATTCTCTAGGTGAAGTACACTAACAAAATCGTAACTACTGAATGTGACCTAATATTTTTGTTGAACGGTTAAAATTAATACATTTTGTATACACAGTCATACTTTTTTTTTTTTTTTTTGCAATGTGTTTTGCTAGTGTAAGCACACAGCCATTATAATAACTGAGCCAGCACTTTGTCAGACCAGTTCTGGTGGGCCGAAATATTTAATTATGAGCTTAACATACATAAATGATTGCTATTGGGCACAGGAGACTTAAAAATGTTTTATTGACATCTTAAAATTTGTTTATTCAGAATTCACAATGCTTTTATGAATACTTTGCATTGAAAAATTTATTTTAGTCTTTCTGAATTAGAAGTTAAATTCCATTTATTTTATTTTTTTTTAAAAGATTTTATTCATTTATTTGATAGAGACACAGCGAGAGAGGGAACACAAGCAGGCGGAGTGGGAGAGGGAGAAGCAGGCTTCCCGCTGAGCAGGGAGCCCGATGCGGGGCTCAGTCCCATAACCCTGGGATCATGACCTGAGCAGAAGGCAGACGCTCAATGACTGAGCCACCCAGGCGCCCCAAGTTAAATTCCATTTAAAGAGGATCCCACTCTGTGCAAATAGAGCCTGTGAAGAACCAGTAGTAAAATGGTAATGTTTGTATTGAACCCCGGGGTCGGACAGTCTGTTCTGGTCATTTACACCTGGCTTTTCTCTAATCACTGAGATTAACCTCTGTAGTGGTACAAAATGCAGTAAATTTTACTGTCAGCCTTCTCTATGGGGACCTAGACTAGTGCTTCTCAAACTTTAATGTGCATATATTAAATCAGCTGGCAGTATTATTAAAATGCAGATTCTGATATAGTAGCTCTGGGGTGGAGCCTGGGATTCTAGTTTCTAACAAGTTTGGGTGACCATCAATACTCCTGATACCCCAAGACCACAAGTAAAAGAGCCCAGAGTATATTCAGGTTCCATATTTTCCCTGTTTCAAGGAGAGGAGACACAACTGTCGTAATCCCTTCGGTGGGCCAGTAACTCATATTCATTATCTCACTTAATCCTACAAATCCTATGAGGTGGATGGTGATAGAGAGGTTAAGTGACCTGCTGACTCCCACGCACACAAGCAGTACAGTATTGAGCCATGTTTCTCAAACTTGAATAATGCACATCCCCTTTTAATAAGGAAAGGCTCTCTGAGTTCCTCCGTTTTTACTACATTATTTATTATGTTACCTAAGTATATATAAACATAAAGCTACATGTAATGCTTTATGCTTATAGCTCTAGCACAAGTATAAAACCCAAAGAAGTTTATAGATAGATACGAGCAAAACTATAAAACCAATAAAATTTAAAATAACATTAGTAAAATATAATGGATGATGACGTTTCACCAAAACAAAACTGTCACTTGTAACATGATAACGGTACGGAGTGCTGTCTCGCAGGTTCTTTTGAGTTCCGCATACACCTGGCAGGTGCTGTGTGTGCCACATGGTGACTCAGGTCTCCCACTGCATTTCTCAGTTCAGAGTCTTTACTGTCATTTGTTTAGTACACAGTGATGTTATTTGGTCTTCATCTATCTTGACTGAATCATTTCCCTATGAAGTCAGTCTCTGTTCTCCATAAGCCTCCCACAACTAAAGCAGAACCCGGCTCTACCGTGCAAGTAAACACAGTTGCAAACCTAGGCACTGAAATGTCCTGGAAAAATTTGGTTTTAAGGAAGTTATATTAATAGATTAATAATCAGAACATGAATATTAACTTTTTAAATTTTTCATCAGCATGAAAAATGTCTAATTCTCATAGAAAACTGATGGATCCCCCACCAAACACACTCACACCCTCAGATTCCCTCCACCTTCCCACACACACAAGACTTTCATGATGGTTAGTTAGCTGTGGCTGTAGCTGTGCTTTGGCTCCTGACGCACGTGGGTTCAGATCTTGGGCATGTTTCTCAGCCTTTTCTGAACCTCAGGGTTTTCATGTGTTAAACAGGGATAATCTCATTGAATACAAGAGAAATAAATGCAATAATACTCATAAAGCATGCATAGTAAGTGTTTATAAAAGGCAGCTACCATTGCTTTGATTAGAAATACTACTAACATTTAAGGACTTACTATGTGCCTTCAACTTTGCTATAAGCACTTTATATATGTTACCTTATATATTGAGTGATAGAATTGGGATTCAAATCCAAGTCTGACTTCAAAGCTTACACTCTTACAAAAATAATATAAAACATCAATAGGGCGCCTGGGTGGCTCAGTTGGTTAAGCGACTGCCTTCGGCTCAGGTCATGATCTTGGAGTCCCGGGATGGAGTCCCGCATCGGGCTCCCTGCTCGGCGGGGAGTCTGCTTCTCCCTCTGACCCTCCCCCCTCTCATGTGCTTGCTCTCTCTCATTCTCTCTCTCAAATAAATAAAATCTTTAAAAAAAAAAAATCAATATAAGTTGCTTATTTAAAAAGTTATTTAATATTAAATTGTATTTTCTCAAAAATTCTTATTATAAAATTAATGATGTTTCTCTTTAGGGGAAATGGCTAAGGTTTTTTTAAACAGTTGTGTAATATGCTAAGAAATCAACACAAGATCAAGATAAATACAATCTTTTTTTTAAAGGCTGTCATGCTAGGTTGTGGTCCAGTAAAAGGATATTAGGATCATTAGGCTCAACTTGTGCATTACTGTTCTCTTGCACATTTATCATCTGTAACTAATGATAACATGAGATTCTTCCTGAATCTCGAATTTAATAGCTTTTTTGCAGAAAAAAGATTTTCTCCCACCACTATTATATTCCTTGATAGTTCTGAGAAATAGTCTACAAGCATCTTAATTTTCACCTGTGAAACCTATTTTTAAAAATTATTTTGTCCTTTAAAATAGTTTTGAGTAATAACTCTTTTCTCTATTCTTAGTTTTCTAAAATAAGTTTTGGAGTTCTGAAAAATGAACAAGCATACTTGTAAGCTGGGTTTTTTTACTCTTTTGCGTTTTTTTCTAATTGGGTGCTGGGAGAAAATACCAGGAGAGAGCTATAAGAGGAACTCATTTATTAACAGAGATAGTATGTATCAAATTCAAATTATTTCCCTACTTACTAAAACATATACTTGCACAAATTATTAAGGTAGTGAAGATACATGAAATGTGAGGCTGTCACGGAATTTTGTAAGGTCTGTTTTTAAAAATATTTTTCTTTTATGACATCCTTTATAGAAGCATAATAATAATCTATGTTATGGAAATTATTGTGTTTCTGATCCAGCATCTTTAACCCATCTGTAAGATCTTTAAGTTCAGTGAATGCATGGCTCTCCATACATGTGTATTATCAAGATAGAAGATATGCCCTGTGTGATACCTCATTGCCTCATCCTGTAGCACAGCATAAGAAAATTGTTCTGGCTTCACATTACAGATAAGGCCTAGTTCTACCTGATTTTCTCCATCTTAGCAGTCTGTTACTTGATTTGGGTTGTGAGCCCTACTTCTCTTATTAAATACAAATAAGACCAGTTTATTATAACTTTGGATGGAATGGCCTCGCATCTTTTGCTTCTTTAAAATCCAAATTTATTTTTTATAAGGAGGTATCCTAAGCATTTGACTATTTCATCATGTCTTCTAGTTTAGATACATCTGACATTTTTATTTTGAAATGCTTATTGTAAATTCTAACATTGATTTTTCTTTAAACATTGTTTGTAGGTGGGTTGTTACCTAGAATTTCATTTCTAATAGGGGATATTGGTTCCCAAACAGATGAAAAAGTAGACGCCCAGGCAGGTTAAGGCAGGTTGGACTCCTAGCCAGATCGTGTAGATTGTAGTTAGTTTCAGGATGACCTTTTGCCATCTATAGCTAGAGCTCTTTGGTTTAACTGTGTTTGCACAGCTGCTTGGCGTTGACATTCCTTGTGTCCTCTAAAGAAGTTTTCTTTTTTTAATTTATTATTTATCATTTTTTTTTTATCTAAGTTGCATTTGCTCAGCCAAGTTCCAGGGAGGACCAGAGTTCAAGAGTTAGCAGCAGAGGTTATCAATCAACTTAAAGTTTGGTAAGTGAAGCCCAGACATGCTGCACAGTTGTTTTCTTTGTAGAGCACTTAGTACAAGACCAGAACTATGAGTTGCTAACATTTCCCTGTTGAATCCATCCTGTTGCTATGGAAAATGCCGTCCTAGAAAATTCAGTTTGGAGCCTCACATAACTCGCATGAAAATTACACAGGAAGTGAGAAAAAGGCAAGAGTGCCATTTTTTTTTTAGTTCACAGTAGTGGAATGCATTGCACAGGGTAAGACCACTCTGCATCTAGGATTTTTCATTTGTTTTATTTTTATGTTTATAATTTATTGTGACATGTACCAAAATCAAATTGTAATATAATACCATCCTATATTATATTTTTTGGATATAAAAGCTCTCATGACTATGCCTATTTCTATTCCAATTTTGTGGAGTATATCCTTTTTTGGTATGTTCATCTTTTAATTTTCTCTTTATTTTTTTTAGCAGCTTTGTTTGAAAAGTAACTCATATCATAAAAGTCACCCATTTGAAAGAGCATAGTTCAGTGGTTTTTAGTTTGCTTGGCGTTGTACAACTAGCACCACTATTAACTTTTACAACATTTTCAACACCCCAGATGGAAGCCCCATACCCGTTATCAGTCACTCCCCCTTCCCACTGTCCTCCACCCTCCCTCCTGTGTTGTTTCGGCTTTATTGCAGTATGTCCTCCTTCTAAGACACATCTCCAAGTTGCACATATTAGGGGAACAGTGTATCAATAAATATTTGTTGAATGAATTGATACCCACATAAGTCACTAGCCATGGGTAGCAACTGAGGAGTAATTGGAAGGGCCGTGGAATAGATGTCAAAAGACTAGATTCAAATCCTGACTGATGCTTACTTACTAGCAGTGTTGTTCTGGGAATGGAGTCACTTAGCGCTTCGAAGCCTCAGTTTTCATATCTATAAAATGTTGCTAGCCAGATCTGCTTCATCGGATGGTTGTGAGAATCACCTGAGAAAATACGACCACAACACTTGGCACAGTACGTGGCCCACGCTAAGAAAGGAATTGCCATTTGTCCCTGGGTGACAGAGAAATGCCTGGGTTGGTGACCAGGCGAAATACCTGCGGCCACATTTCTCTAATGTCTAATCTGGCAGCAAGCGTGTCCCCTGGTCACCAACCTCAGGGTTCAAAGTAGTGGCGTAGTCCTTTACTATGGCTCAATCTTCCCAGTTTCGTTCCTCACAAAAGAGAATTCTGGAGTATAACTTACAACTGCTTATTCTCTCTTAACTTCCCAACTGCTGCCTCCCCTGTTTCCTGTCCAGCATGATAGCTGCTTCCTCGCCACGTGCTGATGTTGATTCTCATGTAGGGCTCACACTTTGTACAGAAGCGAGCACTGTCCATCAGCTGTAAAGAACTGGCCCCTCATCCCAACTTCAGCAGCCTTTATTGCTCCTTTCCTTCACCGTGGGTCAGAAACCCTCTCCAGGAAAAAAAAGCTGCCTAATTTAGGCAACTGGCAGCCTCGGACTGCTTGCTGGGCCTTTCAGGGACAAGGGAACATATTTAACGATCTCTCATAGCTACCACCTCCCCCTGCTTCCAGAGTTGCCTTAGCAGATTTGCTACCCACTCATCTTACAAATAGTAATGAAATAGTAGGAGCTATCATTTACAGGACACCAGGCATTGTAAATATATTATCTCTAATTCTTACAGTAAACTTGTAAGCTAGGTATTTTCCCCATTTTATGGAAGAGAAAGAAGAATCTTGGAGAAGTAAAGAAACTAGCCACAAGGTAATTTTAGGGAATAGGTTTTGGAAAGGCAGAGAAGATTGGGTAAATCTACCTGTACAGAGTTTCTTACTTACTTACATTATATGGCTTAAGTCTGGTATATAGAAGCATAGGCTTCGATTCAAATCCCAGCTCAGCCGTTTACTAGCTATGTGACCTGGACATGCTTCCCAACCTCTTTGAATTTCAGCTCTCTCATATGTAAAGAGCACTTACCTCTTAGAATTATTGTGAGGACCAAATGACTTCATACTTCTGAAAGTCTCAAAAATACTAGCTGTTGTCTTATTTAAATATTCTAATTGCTGTGATCAAAGTGTCTCACTTTCTAGACTTATCAGATACACTTGGCTCTTTAAATTATGTCACATCCCCAATTCAGAAGTTGTATGATGTATTTGGTATGTCTTTCCTTCAAGAGAAAATGACATTTTAAAGCAGGGTTGGCAAACTTTTTTGGTAAAGGGCCAGATCATAAATATTTTAGGCTTTTCAGGCCATACGGTTTCTGTCACAGCCATTCAGCTCTGCTGCTGTAGCATGAAAACAGCCGCAGACAGTACTTGAGCAAATGGGCGTGCCTGTGTTCCAATAAGACTTTATTTATGGAGACTGGAATTTAAAGTTCAAATGGTTTTTCAAGTATAACAAAACACTATGTCCCTTTGTTTTCAACCGTTTAATATAAAAAGCTACACTTAGCTTGAGGGCCATATAAAAACAGGCAGTGGGCCATAGTTTGCCAACCCCTGTTTTAAATAAATAATTCAGTGGTTCTTTAAAGCTGATGAATCCAGCAGAGGCCTAATTAAGGAAAGGAATGTGGAGGAAGAAAATCAAGAGCCAGCCTATCAGCTAGCTAGCCCAGATCATAGCCATGTTAATCACTCCCTTGCCTAACATGATGCATGTAACCCTTTACACTTAACCTTTTTATCTATAAAAATGAAGTGGTGATAGCTGTCTGACGACCTATACCTACTTCCTCCTGGTGACGGGAGTTTAAATATTATTTATTGAATTTATGCCTTTGTGCTAGATAGTTGAATCATTTTTATTCTTACCCTCTTATTCCTACTCTACAGATGAAGAAATGGAGGCTCAGAGAGGCAAATTACCTGCTCATACAATACCAGTATCTAAACCCTGGTATCTGATTCCCATAAACCCTCCCAGCCCTCTCAATAGAATACAGACTTCTTAAGGACAGGGACCTCACTGGACTCATTCTGTGCTGTATCCCCAGTGCCTAGGCTAGTAACTGGTATATAAGGGGCAGTGCATAAATGTTTGTGGAATGAATGAATGAGTGAATGAATGAATGAATTTTTCCATTATGCCAGTAGTTCTTAATCTTTTCATAGGTCAGGGACACCTCTGAGAAACAATTTAAAGGTCTGGATCATCTCCAGATAAATCTCAAATTAAGACACCTTATGTTAAGTATTTGGCAAACTATTGAAAGAGGATGCTATTCACATACTCTGAACAGTATAACTCTTCTCATAAGCATGGAAACAGGATTTGGAGATGTCTTATTTCTTTCCTTTTCCTTAAGTCATGATATTAAGGACACTAAACAAGACCTAAAATGTTTTCTTCTCTATAGGCACTCATAGCTCCCGGACATACTTCTTAAAACTCTTGATTCCCTTACAAGTCACTTTCTCAAAAATTATTACTTAAAAATGACTTTTATTGGACCCAAGTGCTTCAACATGAAAAGTGAGAAGCCACAGCCTATTAAGACTAACATGCAATTTTTTGTCTTCAGAAACACAGTTGCGAGGGAAATATCCACTTTTCCACTGCCTAGAGGCCAACCAAATCTGAAGCTCGTATGTTACTTGGGATGGGCCTTCTGCTGCTTCTACTTCTTATTTACTTAGGACCTTACATTCCATGCCATGGTCTCCCGTGAAGACGAGAGAGAGGGTTATTATGAGAGACATTAAATTCAGATGTTACTAATTTTTATTTTCTCCTCTAAAGCATCTTGTTTACATACCCTCATCCTTTACATCCGGACCTTGAGATCATGACTCACTTCAGGTGAACAGTAAGATTAAGGGTATTTCGTTTTCACAAAATGCTGTAAAAACAAAGTCTGTTGCTTATGGAGACTTAAAAAAAACATTCAGGTACTGCATTCACTTGCTACTCCCTTTGCACTCTCTTTACTGCATCTCCCCCCCGCCGCCAAAGAAGTTCCATTCTAAAACATGAGTATTCTCTCATGTTTCTGGGACAAGGCACTCCATTCGCACTTTGGCCATGCTGTGCCATTTAAGTTTTCCCATGGCACTTATTCCCAGGGCTGTTATTCAACCACACCAATTGTTAAAGGTACTGAAATGCTTCCATATGAGATGGGAAACAGCTGCTATCCTGAGCCTTCCAAATGCCCTTTACTATCCCCACCCTTCCCCCAGTTTCCCTGGTTGTCCACACAATCTAAAGGGTCAATACCACCTGCCCTTCCAGAACCCTGCTCCAAGCCTACGGCCAGCACCTCTTCTGATTGGTCCATGCCAGTTTAAATACCACATTGTTGACGTATTCATATATGTATGTATGAATAACTAGGGACGTGGACCTTTCTGTTTCATTCATTACAGTATTCTCAATGTCTCTCTGAACAGCTCCTGACATGCACAGACTTTTAAATAATTGCTAAAAGAAAAAATATAGAGTGTGTTTATGCTTATGGTGTCAAAGAAGTAAGAGCTGAAGCAAGAGAACCACTTAATCAGTCAGGATTGGGGAACTACTTGATAAGTCATATGGGCAGGAAAGACATAGGAGTTAAGAGGATCCTTATATAATAACTTCTTTATGGACAGCCAAATAATCTTTGGTTAGCAGTCTTGCTTCCCAACATTAACTCTTAATAATCTGCTTTTTCCAGGAAGGTTGAATATAAGCGAGGATTGGGTTTCAGGTCCCAAATTGCCTCATTAAGGACCAAATATGAGACCTGGAGGTAGAAACTAATCTTACACTAAGCCAACAAGGTGTGGAAGCCTGTGGGAAGGCTCTGAGGTGATGAGGTAATCTTGCTGAGGAGTTTTGTGTGGTCTTCTGTGATGGAAGAGACGGAGTCACCCACAGAACGAGCCTGAAGGCCTAAGTGGCCAGAGCTCTTCCTGTTTCCTCACAGCTGCCTTCCCCACACACACACACAGTGGGCACTGGTGGTTGCTTACTACCTACCCACTGAGCTAGGCTCAGGCAAAGCTCCACTACGCAAACCTGGGCACCGTTGTCAGAATGCCTCTCTTGTCAGGCTAGGAGACAGACACACGCATTTCACATCACCTCAGCAGAGTCCGAAAAATTCCCTAACACTTCCTACCTCTCCTTAATAGCTTACTTGTGAATGTCCCTGAACTTCTGAAGCTATTCCAAGCCTATGCCATCTGTTACTTTTTATTTTTACTCTGTGAGGTATACTCTTCCATTTGTTCCAAATTTGTCTTTTTTCAGTGTTCAAGGGATACCTGCTAAACCCTCGCATTTTATAATTTGCTGATTATTTAGTACCACACTCCTCTCCTTAATGTCTCCTGTCTTTATGTAATCATTCCCAGATGAAAGTAGTTCTTCAATAGGCCCTACGTGCTTGGGGGGACTGCCAGGCACCCGGCTGCTAACTGTAAACTGCCTCTTGGGTCCATTACTCTTCCCCATCACACCAAAGAGGTTCTGTGTTTTCTTCCTCATGTCAGCAAAATAATTGAGGTGGAACAAGGTGCCTTCTCGTTTCAGCTCTCATGCTGTAAACAAGTTCCCCGTTTCTGGTTCATTTGGTGCCATGTGTTTTGCATTTTTCTTTGAGTCCTCTGTTTAAAATGGCTCCCGGTGGGGGCGCCTGGGCGGCTCAGTCGTTAAGCGCCTGCCTTCGGCTCAGGTCATGATCCCGGGGTGCTGGGATCGAGCCCCGCGTCGGGCTCCCTGCTCAGCAGGAGGCCTGCTTCTCCCTCTCCCACTCCCCCTGCTTGTGTTCCCTCTCTCGCTGTTTCTCTGTCAAATAAATAAATAAATCTTTAAAAAAATAAAATAAAATGGCTCCCGGTGTAGCGCTAAAGTGCTGTCTAGTATTCCCAAAAGCAAGAAGGCTGCGATGTTCCTTATGGAAGAAATAAATGGGCTAGATAAGCTTCATTCAGGCATGAGTTGTACAGTGCTGTTCGCCATGAGTGCAGGGTTAGTGAGTCAACCATATAAGGGACCTTCACACAGGAACGTATGGAAAACAAAGTTGTGGATTAATCGATTGGCTGATGAAAATGTTTTGACCCAGAGGTGCAAAGAACCTCATACTGTATTTCTCCCTGGAACAGTGTTTCAGGATTCATTGACCTAGTGTTCCCAGCAACTTTACAGAACGTAACTACCACAAATAGTAAGAATAAGAATCAATTGCAGTCGTAACTGAACCCACACTACTGCATTTGTCCTACTAAAGAGTTAATAGGCACAACTTCACTGCTTCCTCAGAAAACACCTGTTAAGCAGCTACCACGCACTGGGCTGTGGGAATACAGTCTTGCACAAGAGGGTCATAGTCCTTAACTTCATGCATCCTATAGCCTGGTAGAGACATTAAATTTTAAAATGTTCTTACAAACATGGAGGACAAGTGTGAATCTGATGTTAGTGATCAATTCTATCACAACAGGGGATGGAGAAAATCCTTAGCCAGGAGGGACTAGGCAAATGTCTGTTCTATCAGTTCTTGCCCACCTATTCTCTCAGTCCTCCTATCTGCACTAAAATGTAATCAGCTACCTGAAAGTTCCTCTTCACTCAGTCCAGGATCCCGGGAGAATCTTGATAGGGAACAAATTAATAGGTCTTTCCCCACTCATAAGAGAGGTCTGGAAAGAGCCTAGTCCAAGTGCTGCAGAAAGGTTATGTTCGGGATACTAACTGATCACAGCTGCAGCTGCTTACATCACTGTAATGAGAATGACCATGGCGCCCTCCTGGGCTGAGCAGGGAAAAGTGCTGGAATCTCATAGTCACAGCTGGTGTGCTTTGTATTTGCCTAACTCACCACGGCTTGCCCTATATTTATTTAATATATTTAAATGTCTGGAAGCACATAGAATCGTTGATCCACTTACTGCATGGTGATAAATATATAAACTTTCTACTTAATCAGGGCTAGACTGAGATTCTAAACTCTCTTGCTGTGCACTTCACTATTTTCCATATGATTCTCAGAATCTTCCTCGTCCAAAATGTCCTGTGTCTCACGCTGCAATCTTTAAATACTAACATCTGCCCTTTGGGCTTGTTTTGGGACCACATGCCCATCCTCAGAAAGGGAGCCACCAACTCCCCACCTAAATTTGTGATGACTCCGTCCCTAACTCTTCCCTCTTCCAGCAGAATGTCATCAAGAGGCTAATACATGATTTATGAGAGCCTCATTCTCATCTAGATCCTTTCTCATCATGCCTATCTGTATCATCATCCATCCTCTTGTGTGATCCAGGATGGTGTGGGACACCTCCAATCTGCTAGAGACTGATGACCTTCTGTTACAGCAACTAATCTCAGAGGTTATTTGTCACTGTGAGCAGTTGCTCTAAGTTCAAGCTTTAAAATGTAGAATCTTAAAAAAAAGAAGAAGAAGAATCTTCAGCAGCTGTATTTCTATTGCTGCAGCCATTTCTCTACCTGTGTGCTACTTGGGAAATCCCTGTAGTAATCAGATTGACCAATGTTAGCCAGTTGTGCAAATAAGGCTTTGGATGCCGCCTGCTACATAATACTTTCTTTGCATTTCTGCAGTAACAAGAGTTTTATTAACCCCTAGGTGGGTTTTGTTGAAAGACAAAAACTTCCTATCTAGACTGTACACTCGAGGAGGGCACAGTATCTGTTTTGAGCACAGCAGTATTCACAGTCCTGAGCACAATACCTGCACCAAATATGTATTTTTTTTTTCACTGACTAATGAGGCTAAGTGCCATCTTGGATTCTCACATTAATTGGAAGCCCTGCCTTTTATAGTTACTTCTGGACATGACATTATAAACATGTACTCCTTAACTACACTACATTTTAAAAAATAGCCTATTTACTGCTGGGGTATGGGCACTATTTAACTGTTTCACACCCATTTTTATGCTTCTTCGTTTTTGTTATTTTTTACTTTCTACTATAATATTATCATGAAAAGCAATTAGGCCTGTATCTACAGAGACAAGCATTACAACTGGAGAAGGTGAGAAGAAGAGGAGGCAGGAAAATCAGTCTTGCCTTGTTTACATATCTAAATAGCTAAATGACTTTTGGTATCAAATGAGTTATTTGCAAAGAAGATATAAAAGATGTATGTATTTTTATCAAAAATGCATTCTTTGGCAAATGAGAGAGTGAAGTGAAGTTCTGCTTCACAGTCCTTCGAGTTATTTAAAATCATCAGTAAAATCATCAGTCTGTCCCAGTTTAGAAAGAAAGGCCTAATAGTGTGCTATGATTTAAGGATTGAAGATTCTTTTTCTTCTTGTTTTCCTTGTTTATACCACTTAACTTCGTAGAGTGTTGCAGAAAGAACATAGGCTCTAGGATTAGAAAACCTGGGTTTGAACCTCAGCTTCTCAGTTTTCTTACCCATCTGGCCTTTATCTCTGGGCCTTATGCTTGTCTTCTTTTTTTAAGATTTTATTTATTTGAGAGAGAGAGCGGACACACGCACGCACACGACAGTGGGGACAGGGGCAAAGGGAGAGGGAGAGAATCTCAAGCCAACTCCACACTGAACGCAAGCCCGGTGCGGGGCTGGCTCCATCTCACGACCCTGAGATCATGACCTGAGCCAAAACCAAGAGTTGGAGGCTTGACCACCTGAGCCACTGAGGCCCCCCTGGGCCTTATGCTTGTCTTATACTGCGTCACCTCAAAATGTAGCTGAAGGTAAATTATGAACTAGGAAGCGCAATATCCAACTAGAAATAATATCATTGTCACATCCTTTACATATCAAGATTAACCCCCTGACTCTGGATGTTGTAAGAATTTGCCAGAATTACATCTTTGAAGAAAGGCTTTTGCTCACCCAAATGTAATATAATAAATGCAAGGACTTTGCCAAGGCAAATTCCTGAAAAGAACACAGTGCAACAGAAGCAGTTCACAGAGTCCTGTGCGTTTTGGTCAATGATTACATCCTGTTGCAGTGTTAGCAAGGGTTGGCAACCAACCTGGAGATAGAGAAAAGAAGTGACGAAAATGTCAAGATTCCTCAAGCAGATATGTCACGGAATGAATTAGAGTAGACTAGGACATTGTGTTCGGCGATAAAGGCCAGGAGGTTTGGCCATCTCCATACCAAATTATTACAGTCTTATTTGAAGAATCTCACTTTGCTGTGAAGTGTTGAAAACAAACCACATTCCAGCAGAGCGTTGTTAGTCCTGACCTTTATTCTGGATGACCTATGGACAGAAACAGCATACTGTACTTTCTTGTCTTATAGTTTTTTTTGTTTTGTTTTGTTTTGTTTAAGATTTTATTTATTTATCTGAGACAGAGAGAATGAGAGAGACAGAGAGCACATGAGAGGGGGGAGGGTCAGAGGGAGAAGCAGGCTCCCTGCCGAGCAGGGAGCCTGATGCGGGACTCGATCCAGGAACTCCAGGATCATGACCTGAGCCGAAGGCAGTCGCTTAACCAACTGAGCCACCCAGGCGCCCTCTTGTCTTATAGTTTCTAACACTTCGTGTTTTTCAAATAAACATTTAGGACACGTGGTATGACAGTTGCAAGTGAGCATTTGAGGAGACGAACTTTATTTGAATTTGCAGCTATTCCAGAGAGATTACATGGTAATCGTGTCCTTGTTTGGTTATGGTTCTTATAAGGTATGACCTTGTCGAGATTTTCCAGAGAGAATCAGATCTGAGAGTATGTTGAGCTGAACTTAATTTTGCAACATGTCTAAGAACACTAAGGGTGCTCCTGAGTTGGATTTTTAACTCTCTTCACATCAGGTGTGAGGAAGGCACACAGGAATAGAAAATGCACGTTCTCCATGTTTTACACGGGAAATTTGGTTAACAGAAATCTCCTGAGTTCAGCCCACTACATGGTTCCCAAAACACTTTCTCCCATTGGTGAGCCAAGAGGCTCTGCCCTCTTTTCTCAACCTCTTACCGGAGAAACTGATACTCTTGACCCAATTATCAGGCTTTGACCTTTGGCACATCTGTCCTCTTGTCCTTACACATAAGCACACTTGAAAAATGGGCTAGGTAAGAAAGAAAAGAAAAACTGGTATCAATGAACCAGCCAAAGGAAAAGGAGGAAAGGAACTACCAAGAAATTGAAGGAGGCAGATGGAAATGGATAACGTGGTAGGTGGGGGGAAGAGTTTTCCTGAAGAACATGCTGTATCAGAGGATAACTATGACCACCTCAAAGAAAGAATTCTGATAGAACTTCTCTCTTCCCAGGGGTCTCTGATCGTAGGACACACAGCAGTGAGTCTGGGAGAAGAAGTGGAGGTATAAGGTCACATTTCTGAGCGTCCTAAGTTCTGCTTCACGGTCCTTCGAGTTATTTAAAATCATCAGTAAGCAGTGATAACCTCAGAGAGAGGCTGAAATAGTGAGGTGAGGTAAATAAGAGTAGCAGGTGTTTATAATCTCTTACCACATGCCAGGCATTATTCTAAATAGATGAACACATTTGGTTTTCCCAACAATCCTGTGAGGCTAGAACTCCTGTTATCCCCATTCTGCTAATTAGGAAATGGAAGCACAAAGAATTAAGGCCCACAGTTACATGAGTGGCAGGGCCAGGATTTGAACCTGGTACTAAAGTATCTAGGCCGGGCGCCTGGGTGGCTCAGTTGGTTGGGCGACTGCCTTCAGCTCAGGTCATGATCCTGGAGTCCCGGGATCGAGTCCCGCATCAGGCTCCCTGCTCAGCGGGGAGTCTGCTTCTCCCTCTGACCCTCCCCCCTCTCATGTGCTCTCTCTCATTCTCTCTCTCAAATAAATAAATAAAATCTTTAAAAATAAATAAATAAAGTATCTAGGCCTCCAATTTGCCAACTAATAGTGATAGGCAGTTACTGTCCTAAAGATACCCTGTGAATTGGTGGTGGGATCAATGGGAATGCAAACTCTCAGGCTCCCCAAACAGCTTGATGGACCCCATAACTGGTACCAGTGTTGAAGGCTGTTGAACACTGTTGAAGTGTTTAATGTTGAGCTTTATACGAAGTAACCAAGAATGTGCTAGCAATTAAATGAGCATGTATACTTGATCCTAGAACTGAGTATTTTGTCCTATCATTTAGCATTTGCCCTTCCTCTGACAAGACTTACCTTGGCAACCACCCAGATAACTGCATGTCCCAATATGAAATAAGAAATAGGCCCTCTCCTGTGGTTACTTGGAACAGAATGTTCTTGATATGGAGAGACTAGTTTCCAGAGTTAAATGTATAGTTACAGTTAGAGAAATATATATATTTGGTACAATAGTACTTTGAAAGGGTTATTTATTTATTCTCTTTGGACAATTTCTAGATGTGCTTTGACCAAATTAATCAGATGATTTTCTCTTTATCTCAGCCCCATTCACTCTATTAGAGAATGGAACCTCAGTTACACAATTTCATGTTGGATGTGGGACTCAAGCTGAGCTGCAAAACATACGTGTTTCCGTCATCTTTAGTTTTTTCAGCATTAGTTTCCATGCTGCATGTAAAGAAACAAGTTTTTCATTCAGACCTCAAGATTCCAACAATAAGGCCCCAGGCCATTTTTACAAGCTCGTCTTTTTCCCACTACTTTCCTTTACCTCCAAAGAAATCAGGCTAGGGGCACTTGGGTGGCTCAGATGGTTAAGCATCTGCCTTCAGCTCAGGTCATGATCCCAATGGGGTCTTGGGATCGAGTCCCACATCAGGATCCTGGCTTAGCGAGGAGCCTGCTTCTCCCTCTCCCTCTGCCTCTCTCCCTGCTCATGCTTTCTCTCTCTCTGTCTCTGTATCTCTGTGTCTCAGATGAATAAATAAAATCTTAAAAAAAAAAAATCAGGCTAAATCTTACCAGAGTTTCTCCATTTCTGAATTTATACTGTTCCTCTGAGTATCCTTTAAGCCCTGTCATAAACCCTATCCTCCAGGAAACCCCCAATCTTCTGAACCTCATTGATCTCCCCTGCACTGAACTTGATCCCTATTTTAAGGCCCTTACTGTTAACACCCCTTGTAGAAGAGTCAGTTGTGTTCTTGTCCCATGCCCCATGTTCTTCAGGCAGAGGACTGTGTGGTTTCCCTGCACTCCCTGTGCAACACCTTTCTTAAACAGCCTAGCTCTGTGCCTTGCCAGATATGTACGTTGTGAGGTCATACGTCATAGCTATCAAATGTTAATCAGGGAAGGAGCCTTAGAGATTAACTAGTGTCACCTTTTCATTTTATAGATGAGAAAAAGAGATGTGCAGAGGCCAACCACCTAAGGTCATTGGTGAGATGGTGGCAGAGCCAGGTCACCTGACTCCCTGCAAATTACCACCTTCTAAAATGTGGAGAGGGGCACATGATGTCAAGAGAGAATATTTTGGGAGTTGTGAAATGATATGGATTGTTTATATCTTGATGGGAATAATAGAGCAGAGGGGGGGAAATTGAGGACACAATGATTGCAGGAGGGAAATTGTTGAGTATGTGAGAGGGGATGGGATCCAGTCCAGGACTCAAAAAATAGCCTGGACAGGGTACCCATCAGGACCGTAGGGGACAGTGAGTATGTGGGTATAGTGAGGTATATTGGTAGATATCAAGAGAATGTGGAAATTTTTTCCTGAACTTTCCTGTTTTTTCTTTTGAATAAGAGGGTTTTCAGCTGAAAATGAAGAGGAAGGAAAAGGAATTGGAGGTTTGAAGTGAGAAGAGATAAAAGTCATCTAGGGGAGTGGGAAAAAGGAGTCGATGACAGAATTATAGCATGCTATGGACAGCACTTACCACTTGAGTTTTGTGATCAAGCAGTGTTTTCCAGTGGCGATCCTACTGGCCTTTTGAGCACGCATGTTGCTGGGCATTTAGCATCCCTGGCCCTTAGTCATATCCCTTGATGATTGTGATGATCAAAAATGCTCCCTCTTGGGCGCCTGGGTGGCTCAGTTGGTTAAGCGACTGCCTTCGGCTCAGGTCATGATCCTGGAGTCCCGGGATCGAGTCCCGCATCGGGCTCCCTGCTCGGCAGGGAGTCTGCTTCTCCCTCTGACCCCCCCCCCTCATGTGCTCTCTCTCATTCTCTCTCTCAAATAAATAAATAAAATCTTAAAAAAAAAAATGCTCCTTCTTGCATTTCCAAATACCTGCTAGGGGCTCTGAACCATTCCTCATTGAGAAGAACTGGGACACTAGTCACAAGGGAGCATGCTTTTCTTTAGTCACATTCAGCTCCTCAGATGCTGGCAGGAAGTAGGCAGAGATCTGAATTTAGGAGTTTTCGGGTGTGACAGTTAAGAACACGGGCAGGAGAGAGGGGCAGAGGGATTGAGGGTATGTGTAATGGAGTGATTATCACAGTCAGGTTTTCTGAACAACAAAATACCTGCCACTGGCTCAAAGCAACTCAGGAACACCACAATGGTGAAGGATTTCTGGCTACCATTCAGGGACATTTGGACATGTGCCCAATTTCTGGCTATGAACATGCTTATACATATTTTTGGGTGGACGTACACATTCATTTCTCTTGGGAATAGAGCCAGGGTGGACTTGATGGGTCACAGGGAATACAACGTTCATTATCACTATTGATGGGTCACAGGGAATATGACGCTCATTATCACTATTAAAAACTGCTGCTCATTTGTTTAATATATTTGCATATATACCTACCTATGACTCAGCCATTCCATTCCAAGTATTTATCCAAGAGAAAATAAGGCATATATCCACACAAAGATTTGTACATTAATGTTCGTAGAAGCTTTATTTGTAATAGCAAAGAACTGGAAATGACACAAATGCTCATCAACAGGTGAATAAAACAATAACTGGGGCTACAGCCGTACACTTGAATACTACTCAGCAATAAAAAACAAACTATTACTAGATACATCAACATGGATGAATTTTAAAATAATTATTTGAGTAAAACAAGCTAGATACAAAATACCTACTGTATGATTCCGTGAATATAGAAGACAAACCAATCCATAGTGATAGAAAGCAGATCCGTGGTTGCCTGAGGATGAGGTGGTGGAGAACAGAGAGAAGGGATGGATTCCAAAAGGCTTGAGGAAACTTCTGGGGGTGGTGGATGTGTTTATGTTCTTGACTGTGGTAATTGCTTCATGGGTGCATACATAAGTCAAACTCATCAAATTATACACATTAAAAATATGCAATTTTATACATGAATTATACCTCAAAGCTAAAAAATTAAAAACCTATTGAACAGTTTTCCAAAGTGGTTGAACCAATTTATACTCCATCAGCAATGTATGAGAATTCTAGCTGTCTACCACTTTTGGTCTTAATCAGTCGTTTTAATTTTGGTGGTGGTGTGGTGGTATCACATTATGGTTTCCACTTGCAATTTCCTGATCGAATGACATTGAGCACCTTTTCAAAATGCGTATTGGTCATTTGAATATCCTCTTTTGTTAAATGCCAACTTCAGGTGTTTTCCCATTTTTCTGTTGGACTCTTAGTCTTCTTATTTTGATTTGTAGGTCTATATATATTCTGGATGAGGCCCTTGTCATGCTGGGGGAGAGAGGGCGTTATCTTCCAGTCTGTCACATTGCCTTTTCATTCTCTGAATGTTGTCTTTTGATGAATAGTTCTTAGTTTTAATGAAATCCAATTTTTTAAGTTTTTCTCTTGTTTAGTGGTTTTTATATCTTGTTTTAAAAATGTTTGCCTACCTGAAGTTATGGAGATATCTCCTGTTATTTTTTTTTTTTTCCCTAGGACCTTATTGCTTTAACGATCATATATAGGCCTACATGTTTAAAAAAAAATTTTTTTTGGTATACTGTGAAATAGAGTGTGAAATAAAGGATCAATGAACTTTTTATTTCAGTGGATTTCAGTTGTCCCCACACTATTTATTAAAAAGACCATCCTTTCCTGCGCTGAATTGCAGTGGTATCTTTGTTACAAATCAGGTAGCCATATGAAAACCATTTCTTATACCTTGTTTAGTTTTATTCTGCTGCGTTTACAGGCTTTGTATCAAGACTATGCTAATCTCATAAAATAAGACAGAGGGTCCCTTTTCTATGCTCTGAAAAATAGGTACCTTGGAAATATTTGTTAAATCTGTAAAGCCATCTGTATCATTCAGTGTCCAATCAAGAAAACAGAAACCACCCACAGTATTTAAAAAGAGGGAAATCAAGATAGAATGAACCCAAAAGCCAACCAAGTGAAATTAGCAATAGTAGAAACAACTGTCACCCCTAACCTGGAGGGAACAAAGGTAGAAAGAGGTGTTAACTGGAGTCCGAAGGCTAAAATCACGAGTTGGAAGCTGGAATCCTGTTGGTGTAACTAGCAGGAGCTTGAGTCCCAGAAAAGAGGTAACCCAGTGGAAGAGACTCCATGAGGGGCAAAATAGGTTAGGACAGACCTTGGCTTCTCTCCACCCCCTGCCTCCAGCCTCCTGTGTGCCTTCCAGTAATCTCTCACTACCTGCCTCTACCAGAAGCCAGATGACCAGGAGCCTGGGAAGCAGAGCCTGAAGGGGACAGCCTGCCAAAGATAATACCTAGCAGGGCGAGGGCATGTAGTGGATTGGAGGGCAGAAGACCCTGGACTGGCATTCCACCTGAGCCCAGAAACCTTTCTTAAATCAATTTTTCTTCTAATTCTTCTAATTTTGGTCATCTAATATTTTCTAAGAAAATCATCTATTTCAAAAAGGTTTTCAAATTATTAGCATAAAATATTACATTTTGCCATTTAAAATCTCTTCTATATTTATAGTTAATTCCCCTTTCTTACTCCTAATTTTGTATATTCCTGAGGTTAAATATCTTTCTGCAGTTGTGACTATTGCCTACGGACATGCAATATCATCTATCTAACATGTTCCTCTGATCCCAGTATGTCCTTTAACTGATAAATAGGTCTAGAAGGCAATCCAGTGCAGGATCACTTTGGCATGAATCT
The DNA here is from genome assembly GCF_002201575.2 of Neomonachus schauinslandi. NCBI lineage: Eukaryota > Metazoa > Chordata > Mammalia > Carnivora > Phocidae > Neomonachus > Neomonachus schauinslandi. The sequence goes on along the minus strand of NC_058406.1, from coordinate 97,969,775 downwards.
TTTCGGGCAGTGGTGTGTACATCCTTCAGGGGAAACACAAAGAGAAATGTCCTTTTTGGTGTAAACAGCTGTTGACCCACTGACACAATAGGGCTTGCAAATGCTGATAAACTAATTTTGTCATTCTTTCTTTGTTTACCAGCTGGAAGATCTCTGTTAAGAGAAACTATCCCTTAATCACTATTTGGTCACTCTTGGTGATCTTTTGACTTTCATTTAATCCTTTCACAACCTTTCAAATTTCTGACTTTTTTTTTTTAAGATTTATTTATTATATTTTGAGGGAGAGAGAATTTCTTTTTTTTTTCCTTTTTTTTTTTAAAGATTTTATTTATTTATTTGAGAGAGAGAGACTGAGAGAGAGAGCACATGAGAGGGGGGAGGGTTGGGAGGGTCAGAGGGAGAAGCAGACTCCCTGCCGAGCAGGGAGCCCGATGCGGGACTCGATCCAGGGACTCCAGGATCATGACCTGAGCCGAAGGCAGTCGCTTAACCAACTGAGCCACCCAGGCACCCGAGGGAGAGAGAATTTCAAGCAGACTCTGCACTGAGCGCAGAGCCTGACGCAGGGCTCGGTCTCAACCCTGAGATCATGACCTGAGCCAAAACCAAGACTCAGATGCTTAACTGACTGAGCCACCCAGGGGCCCCCAGATTTCTGACTTCTTTAACTAGAATAGTGATTTTAAAGTACAGACCTCAGAATTTTCGCCCCTATAACTTTTCATTTATCTTTTTTGTATATAATACAAAATTCAAAAGTTCAAGAGGGTATAGAATAAAAAGCCTTCCTCACCTGCTCATTCCTCCCTTGAACTCATTCAGTTCCCTCCCCAGAGGCAGCCATCGTTACAAGTTTCTTATGATAGCTTCCAGAGACATCAAAACTATACATATATTCAAGTGATAAAACAAATGCAGTAAAATGTTCATAATAAGTGAATCTGTGTAAAGGGTACATAGATGTTCTTTATACCACTTTTTTTTTTTTTTACAGGTTTTGTTGTAAGTTTTAAAGTATTTCTAAGTGGGCGCCTGGGTGGCTCAGTTGTTTAAGCGACTGCCTTCGGCTCAGGTCATGATCCTGGAGTCCCGGGATCGAGTCCCGCATCAGGCTCCCGGCTTGGCGGGGAGTCTGCTTCCCCCTCTCATGCTCTCTCTCTATCACTCTCTCTCTCAATAAATAAACAAAAAATCTTAAAAAAAAAAAAACTTAAAGTATTTCTAAGTAAAAAGGAATATGTATACTATATAACATATATATTCTTTTTGTCTTCCCCCTCTCTTTTTTTATTAAACAATATATCTTGAAGGTCTGTCCATGTCAGTATATATAGAAATGCCTCATGCTTTTTAAAAAGACTGCTATTGTTGCATTGTATGGGAATATAGTGTACCATAATTTATTTAAATAACAGTATATAGAGGGGCATTTAGGTTGTTTTAAGTCCACTGATACTGCCCAGTTGCCGCAGTGAATGCCCTTTTAGGTTGTTGCTCATGTGTGTAAGCATTCTTGTATAAATACCTAGGAGTGGAACTGCCACAGCAGAGTATGTGAGCTTCTAATTTTAACAGTAATCGCCAAACTGTCCTCCCTAGGTGATATTCCAGCATACACTCCCACTACTTTTTTGAGAGTGCTGGCCTTCTCATACTCAGCAACACAGTGTAATATGGAACTCGATTTCTTTTTTTTTTTTTTTAAGATTTTATTTATTTGAGAGAGAGGGGAGGGGTAGGGGGAGAGGGAGAAGCTGAGCAGGGAGCCCCACTCAGGGCTGGATCCCAGGACCCTGAGATCATGACCCAAGCCAAAGGCAGATGCTTAACTGACTGAGCCACCCAGGCACTCCTGGAACTCTATTTCTAATCTGATAGTTGATAAAATTGAATTTCTTTGTAGCTTCAACTTGCACTGGCTCTTCTTGTTTAAAAGTCGCCTATATTTCTTTTCTGTGAACTATCTGCTTATATCCTTCACCCTCTCTGTTGGGTTACTGGCTTTTTTTTAGTTGATTTGTAGGAGGTCTTTATATGTTAAGAAAGTTGGCCTCTTGTCTGTGATATCATAACATTTCTGAGCTGGAAATAATAACCTTACAATAATCGAGTTCAGCACTATCATGTTACAAATTTAAAAGCTGACTTAAGGGTGTTAAATGACTTGTGAATCTGGAGCCCAGATTTTTGCCTCCTGGTTTAGTCATTTTTACACTATGTCATGCCAACCCTAAGACAGAAAAAACCAATACCCACCCTTTCAAAATGTAAAAGCACTGTGATCTCGGGACTTTGCGCCACTCCTTGGCCCCGTTATTCCTCACTAACCCATTTAGGGAAATATATCTTCCCAACTTAGGGTACATAGCAAATTTGCACTTTGGGATTCACCAGACTTGCCTTCATCAAAGGTCTTACTTGCCCTAGGCAAAATGACTTCTTGACTTTTCCTACCAATTCTCATTCTTGAGCCAGTTATTTCAACTTGCATTTATTTAGCTTCTGTTAAATGAAGATCCCTGTGTCAGGCAAGCCAGAAGGATAAAAAGGAAATAGAAGATTCAGTCCCTGCCTCGGTGACCCGTCCATTTGAGGATACATAGCAAATAACTGAATTTATTTAAAAATGAGGTCATAACTGCTTGCCAATGCTCAAGGCATACAAATCAAGTGGTGATTAAATGGGTTTGTATCAATCAGAAAAGGACTCCTGTAAGTTAAGTTTTTAATTCAGATCAACAAAGAAGTCATGTATACAGATTATAACAATACCGACTAACACATGTATCACTCTCTAGTCCTCAGAGACCATCACAGACATCATCTCTTTTCATCTAAATGGTGGTACATTTTTCTCATTTCATACATGAATAAACTGTAGGAATAACAGAGAGACCAAAAGCCTTGTTCAGACAGCCCGGAAGGGCCCAGGGCTTCTGTCTCCAGGACCTACGATCTATGCACTGCACCACACTGCTCCAGTTTGGCAGAGGAAGGCAAAGAAGTGGGGAGGGGATTGAGTCACAGATTTGACTTCTTTTAAGAGGCCCTGTGGTGTAGTGAGAAAACTGTAATTTTGGAGTCAGACGAGATTTGAATCTGTCTTGCTATTTACAAGTTGTGACCTTGGCAAGCTACTCCTCCTCCAAACCTCCATTTTATCAGCTGTGGAATGGAGTTAATATCTACTCTTTAAGGTTGCTGGCATATCAGACATACCATCTGATAAATGGTAGCTATTTCAACGAGGAGTGGGCTAGAGCAAAACTATGGGTCGGTTTCCCCCTGAATGTGTTGTTGATTGACTTGATTGCAGCAAAGAGGGTGGGAAGCAAAAGACACAAAAAACAAAAGGGCATTGAGGAAGAGGGAAAAGCACTGCAGTCCTCCATCAGACTCTTCTCTGGGGTCTTGTCCCAGCAGGGAGATTTTTGTAAATGTAAGGACGAATTAACTGAGAAGAGTTGATACGGCGCTCTCCGGACGCAGTCCTACTTGGCATCACGCACAAGACAATGTACGTACAAGTGCAGTGCAGAGTGTTAAAGTGAGCTCTGGACTCGGTGGTGGAAGAGGGGCTTGCCTCAGCCTTTGCCACTTTCTAGCTCTGTGTTCTTAAATGAATCCATTAACTTTCTTGCTTCGGGGACACCTGTGAAGCGGGGCTAGTCATCCCTCTGTCACAGGATTTCCAAGGATCAAACTAGAAATTCAGTTCACACCTACACAATACCCACTGTGATGGTTAATTTTATATGTCATTTTGGAGGGTGTCTTAGATGAGATTATATTTAAATTGGTGAATTTTGAGTAAGCAGAATACCCTCCATAATGTGGGTGGCTCTCATTCAGTCAGTTGAAGGCCTGCATAGAACAAAAAGTTCGGCCTCCCCCAGCAAGAGGGAATCGTCCAGCAGACTGCCTTCAGACCTTATCTAATCATTGGTTCTCCCGGGTCACCAGCCTGGTGGCCCACACTGCAGATTTGGAGGCCCAATCTCCATAATCATGTGAGCTAATCTCATAATAGGTCTCTCTCTCTCTGTCCCTCTCTCTCTCCCTTTCCCATTGGTCTGTTTCTCTGGAGAACCCTGACTAATACAACTACTGTGGGTCAGGCATTGTTCAATAGGATACACTATTGAAGGAGACAGGGAACAAATATTCTTGAGGGGCAAGAGTCAGACAATAAGGCAAACAAGACGATATCAAGTAGTGATATGAATAAAATGCAAAACAGGGTGCTGAAAGCAATTGGGTGGGGCTCCTTTGGCCTGGGTGGATCTGAGTGGAACATTATTATAGACAGGGGAGTGCAGAGGTTCTTAGAAATGAGCTCAGTGTGCTTGTGCAGAAGGCAAGTCTGTGTGCCTGGGAACAGAGCAGTGAATAAAGAGTGGTAGGAGATGAGGTAGGTAAGGTTGCAAGGTCACATCGGGTAGGCCTAGTGTGCTCATGGTAAAGAATTTAGGTTTTGACTAAGTGCAGTGGGAAACCATTGAAGAGTTTTGTGCCAGCACGTGACATATTGTGATTTATACACATACATACATACACACACACACACACACACATGTCTTAACTGAGGTGAAACTCACACAACATACATAAAATTAACCATTCTAAAGTGAACATTTAGTATATTCACAATGTCATGCAATCACCACCAATGTGTATTTTTAGAAATCTGTGGAAAATGGGTGGCAGGGGAGCAAGGGTACAAAAGAACAAACCTGTTTGGAGGCTGATGCTGAACCAGGGTGGCTCAGGTGGCAGCAGGAAAGATGGGGAGAGTGGACAGATGCATGGGACGTGCTTTAGGGGAAGAGTCAGCAGGCCTTTAGCAGATTCAGTGCAATATGTGAGGGGGAAATGCAATCTGCATGGAAGAACTTTGTCAACTTTGCAAACTGTCAAATGTGATCTCCATTATGATGACTAGGATTTTATGATTATTCAAGAGAAAGAGCCGGACGGGATGGTTTCTCATCGTCCCTCCAACTCCTGAAGTCCTCTGATGCTTTAAAGCTGGGTAAACTGCCTTGGGGAAAAAAGGGAAGATTTATTTGAAGATGTTCCTGATCCATGCAGTGCCCGAGTGCTTCCAGAGGACAGTTCCAGGGCATCGTCCAACCAAATACTTGGTGAGAACAGGCAAAGCCTGCCTTCCTCCAGCCAGCAAAGCTATGTCACAGCCTGGAGGCTTGCATGGGAACTGGCAGGCCTGGGTTCAGCATCCCAGACACGACACTCTTAAGAAGGAAGTGCCCTGACGCCTGGGCTCTCAGACCTCCAAGATGTCCAGTAAAAACAGACTGGGTGGTGAGGCCCCGGGCCAGAGAAGGGAGAGTGCTTCCAGCAGTGCAGCCCTATGCCGATGATTCTTGCTGGCACTGAGCATGCCTCAGAAGGTTATAGCACTTTCCCAGAATCCCAGGGCGCTGGTGTCTGAAATCTTGTGCATCTAACCCTGTTTGCATCCCAAACCACATTCAGGTGGCAAGAGTCTTCAAGAAAGACCCTCTCCAAAAGACGGTCTCTTTCCTCCTTCCCTTCTCCTGCTTTGAGGAGCTTGCCATAAATCCAAATCTATTTGGTTTATGATCTTTGCTGTCTCCTCTGGAAAGAGTGACTTCTTTTCCACATAAGATTTAGCTTTAGATAGTTAGGCCACAACTAGGCTGGGAAATCTCTTCCCTAAACAGAGAGTTTCTCACTAAGAAATAGAGAAGCTGAAGTAACCCTTTAAAGTCACCTGAGTAATAATGCCATTATAATTTGTGATACAATAATACATTATAATTTGTGAACGGTCCCTCTTCCATCTGAGAGAAGAGACAGCCTTAGATGCCATTAGAGCTGTAGTTCTCAACGTGTAGACCCCAGCCCAACAGCATGAGCCTCTGCATCACCTGGAACTTAATGAGAAATGCAGATTCTCAGACCCCACCCCTGACCTACTAAATGAGAAACTCTGGGAGTTGGGGCCCAGCAGACTGTGTTCTCACAAGTCTTTCAAGGGGTTTTGAGGCATGCTGAAGTTTGAGAACCATTGCCTTAGAGAAACAGACACATAGAAGCTGGGAAGTCTGAACAGAGCAATCAGGTGGTGATCACATGATGGATGAAGGAAATGAGGCCCAGAGAGAGAAGGGAACTTGTCCTAGAAGATGTAGAAGACAGATAGTCTTTTGGTTTCTCTGGATTATCCCTCCTTTCCCATAGGGAAACAAGGATTTTCCTTTTGAATTGTTGTCCTTTCTTAGTTACTCACTAGTCCTCGAATTATCAAGTAATTTTTAATGTTTACTCTGTGTGTTTTATATAAATCTGGCCATTTTACACAGTAAAAGGTATATGACACTAAGTACATAAAATGCTAAAGAGATCTTAGAGAATGGCCTAGGTAGGGTTTCCTGCAAACAGATCTGGTGCAGAGAATTGCGTGCAGAAATTTATTGGGTGTACTTCCATAGATACACCAAAAGGATTGGTCAGAAGAAGAAATTGATCCAGGGCGCCTGGGTGGCTCAGTTGGTTAAGCAACTGCCTTCGGCTCAGGTCATGATCCCGGAGTCCTGGGATCGAGTCCTGCATCGGGCTCCCTGCTCAGCGGGGAGCCTGCTTCTCCCTCTGACCCTCTCCCCTCTCATGCTGTTTCTCTCTCTCTCTCTCTCAAATAAATAAAAAAATCTTTAAAAAAAAAAAAGAAGAAGAAATTGATCCTTACTATGGTTGTAACTGAGGCCTCAGATAATCCTTAGACAATCTCCAATTCTGGAACTGAGGTGCGCTTTCAGAATTATTTCCAATGGAAGCAAGGGAGCCTGACCTTTATAGCACTGCATTAGCCAGTCCTGGCTGTGAGACGCCCCTGGGAGGGGCCTCAATCTTGAGCCAGGCAGCTCTCTGCCAAGGGCACTGACTAGTAATCTGTGAGCTATCAGCAGCTGGGAGCTGGATGCTGGATGCATCAGCCTGGAAGAGGGGATCTGGAGAGAACAGAAGGTATTCAAGATTTGGGGAGTGGATGACAGGATCCAAAGAATTCACCTGCTGAAAATAAAACCAAAACACCCCGAGACTCAATGTTAAAGGATCAGATCCTAAAAGAAGCCGTGTTGCTGATGAGACTAGAGAACTTACCATCTCTATTAAATATTCCCAAGTCTAGTGAAGAAGATCCCGGTATGTGACAGAGCTTTCCAACACGTGTGTGTATTAGGCAACAATGACTTGCAAATGTGTGGGGGCTTTTACTTTCTTGTAACCTTATGGTGGCAGAACAGGACTTAGGATAACAAGTGCCTCTATCAGTACACCCAGTATGCCATACAAACATTGTTTTGTATGGGTGCATGATGTACAAAAAGTTGCGAAGCACTAGCTTATCAAGTTATTTGTTCAGTTGTACTGTATTATGTCTGGGGCAAGGCAGACATCACAGAAGGAGGTGGTCTCTATCAATTTACACAAAACTGGTTGGTGCTTCTCAAGCTCCATGCCAGAGTGGGATCTTTCTGATTCTGAGAACCAGCACTATTCATCCAGAAACATCTCCAGAGTGCAGTAGGACAGTTCATCCAGGTACTCTAGAATGATTAAATATTCCTTAGGAGCAAAGGATATCCCTTGAAGCTTTGCTATACTTGTGTCCACATTAAGAATATCTGTGTCCACAAAGAATATCTTTGTGTTTTAGCATCCTGAGTGGTATGATCCTCAGGAGCTCTGTGAGAAAAGGCTGGGCACCAGTGATCCTACCTGATCCCCTCATTGACAAGCCTGTATCTAATTTGTCACTCAGGCCCTTAGTTAGGAATTCAGTTCTCCATAGCTTGCTGACCTTATGAGGAACTGATAGAATTAAGTTCTCAAACCAGCAAACCTGAGGGCCAACCTCTGGGTCATGGTGACTCAGTACGGAAACCCTGGGCAAGTCTCTCTCAGCAGCATCAGTGAAACATCATTCAAGGTAACATCTTATACAGAAGGGACTGGCCACTGGAGAAGCAATATGTTGTCACAGGACACATAACTCTGGGACTGTGCTCTCTATCTAAAACTAGGCAGCATGGGAAGGAGTTTGAGAAGCCTTGATGACAGACATCTGTTCAGTGACCCTTAGGCTGGCTCCCTGTGGGGAGATTTGAATTCTGTAGCACAAATAGATGTCATGCTCTGTAATCTCTGGTCATAAGGACAGACTAAGGGAGACACTTGAGCCATTCTCATCTTCCCATTCTGTCTCTTACCTTTTTGTAGGGAAGAAACACTAGGTGTTTCCCCTGTTTGGTTGTGAGCTTTGACCCAAATCCTTTGTCATCTTGGCCTCAGAGCTGCCCCAGAACTAGATCTCCCATGGATTTCAAACTGGTTTTGACTACCCACTGGGCTATAAGAAATATGGTCCTCTTGATTTTCTTTCCAGGGGAGAGAGGAAAGAGATAGTAGTGGTCTGAAAATGTAGCACCTGTGCCAAAGGATTCCTGTTCATTGGCATTCCCCGTGGCCCCTAACAAACACACACACACACACACACACCCAGCAGGTCCATTCTCTAACACTATAAAAAGGTACACCAACTTCCCCCTGGGTGACACCATGGAGGTTTCTCTGGCAGATCAAGTCTGGGCAGGTGATGGATGCTTCACTTGGACTGCCGGCTTAGGGACCAGAGAAGCAGAAAAGGGAGAGAGCCAGACTTGACAACCGAAATTCAGCCTGAGTGCCTGTCTCCAAGGAAGGTTTTCTGCTGTTCTCTGGGACTGTTCCAGCCAACTTCAGGGAGAGAGGTGTCATCTCTGTTTGGAGTTAGCCAGAGCCCACTCCCTAGTGCTTTGGAGTAGCCAGCTGAACTCTGGTGTCTCCTTCTTGTTGTGCTTTAACGCAATGCCAATAGGCTCCACCCTAGCTGGGAGATGGTGCAGCCCCTGCCAAAGACCTTGTCTTTTTTGACCACAGGGCCCAGAGCAGCCAAGGGCCTCCAGCTCTCTGGGTCCCACCAAACCCCCAGGCCTCCCTGGCACACTGTCAGAGGGTGGCTGCCACTGCTTCGACACAGATTTAGTCACAAGCTGTTGCTCTTATCTCCACCTCTGTGTTCTCCTTTTTAGGAACAGGGATAATGACCTCTTTATTTCTCCACACCCCGTGGCACCTACAATACTGCTGGTTACAAGGCACAGTCTCAGGAAATGTCTGGTAGATGAACAAGTAAATGCATAAATGAATAAATACATTTATGAATATTTATGAAAGCCCTGTTACCACTGACCGCTTGAGTTGCTGAGCTAGAGCATCTAGTCCCAGAGCAGAGGGTGGGAGATGGGGTGGGGGACCCTCACTAGCTACCCCAGAAGCACCGCCCAGGTTGGGGGAGCAACTCAGTATCTTTCTTTGTCAACAGAGACATCTTAGTATCACCCTTGCAAGTCCCAGTCTTGGATGGAATTGGGTATGTAATAAGAGTCATAGTAATATGACAGAAAAATCTATACAAAGGATAGTATGTATAACCATTTTCCCTCTGGAGGCTCCTGAGGTTAAAAAAGGTTTTATTTTCTTTGAGCTGACCAGGTATACTAATCAAGCAAAACTAGCTTCTGTAAGAAGCAAGCCCTCCAATTCTCCATAGCATAACTAGGATAGTTTTATTTCTTGCTCCCATCAGTCCCATCAGGGATTCCATAGGTAGCCTCCCATGTGATGGTTCATGGACCCATGTTCCTTCCTTGAGGCTTAGCTATATCCCCTTGGGTCTTGGAGTCCTTCCTGCCTTTAGCTGGCAGATAAGGAAAGAGAAGGTGGAGGAGAAATACTCAGTTCTTAATCACTTTGGCCTGGAAGTGACACACATCATTTCTGCCCACCTCCCAGGGATAAGGACCATTCTCCCTGGTCCACATAGCTCTCCCCAGACGCCAGGGAGTTGGGAAACGTAGCTCCAGTTGGAAAGCCCTCTTCAAGAACCCCTCATCCTGAGAAGGGCTGCAGACCTCAGAAAACCAGCTAGCTGTCCCTGACATGGTGAAGTAATGACTGGCAATAACAAAGTGAAGAAGCTGAGGAAATGGGAGAAATGACACAGAGCTAGTGGGGCAGGACTCCAAAGCTCAGAGAAGGGAGAGGATGAGGAGGGGAGAGAACAGATTGGAGCAGCAGCTGCGGGGGGCATGAGACTTTGGAAAGAGACTGTTAAGAGATCTTGCTGAGTGTTGTTGGCGCATTGCTCCCTTGTCAGGCTTCACCAAGCCTTCAGTAGTTTCAGTGGCTGGTGGGAGGGCAGAGGCTGGCCTCGGGGTTATTGAGTTGCATGAGTTCAAAGGCCAGAGCTGTTCCGAAATTAAATGGTGATGATCGTTGCACAGCATTGTGAATATACGAGAAAGTACTGAACTGCACACACAAAAGGGTGAGTTGTATGTTCATGGTACTGTAGCTCAGTAAAGAACTTATATGAGGAAAAAACAGGACCTACCACCTTTTGAGCACTGCCTTTGTGCCTCGTTTTACATATCTTGATCATCTCGAATTCTTACTTTAACCTGAAAGGTAGATAGGGATTAATGTCTCTATTTTACAGCTAACTGAGATTCCCCGAGGTTAAATGGCCCAAAGCCACACAAGTGGTGGAGTCAGCATTCACACTCCGAGATCTGCCTGGCTGCGGAGTTGGCAGTCTCCCCGTGGCCCTGTCTGTTTTCAGGAACAGTCGTTGTCCTTTACTGAGTGCCAGCTACTGAGGTAGGAACTTTATATGTGATTTGAATTTCCTCAAAAGTCCTGGGAAGTTGGTGATACTTTGCTCACAGATGAGGTCACCAAGGCTCCCAGTAGTCAACGATTGCCCCAAATGGACTACAATGGCAATGCCAGTTTTCATTTCCTGTCTGATTTCAAAGCCCCTCAAAGTGCTTTTCCTTGGGAGTCCATCAGCACTGCTCCACTTACAGCAGCAAACACACTTCTCTCTAACTTGTCAACAAATAAAGCTTGCTTTTCCCTGCCTGATTCAAATCCAGCTCACTCACTTTATGGAGTGTTTATGAGGTGGCAAGATTATGTTAAGATGCCTTCTCTTTCCCTCTTCACTAAGAGAGGTCCATCATCTTTTTCAAAGTTTGATTCAGAGGTTCTTTCTCTACAAAGTTTCCATCAATTCTATCCAATTCTGTTTACCTTTATCTCTTAAACAGGAAGGCTATTGTGATTTTAGCAGTGTGACTCAGAGTGTAATCTTTGGATGGATCTAATCTGAGATGTGTTTTGCCATTCCATGCAAGATAGGTAAAGAAATTGAGTGTAACTATTTAGAAGCTTTGATAGTAATTTGACGTTGCTCTGACATCTAATTGCATAATCAGTGGGCTTATATTTTATGTTTTTTATTTCATTTTTATTTTTTATTTTATTTATTTATTTTTTAAAGATTTTATTTATTTATTTGACAGAGAGAGACACAGTGAGAGCAGGATCACAAGCAGGGGGAGAGGGAGAAACAGGCTCCCCGCGGAGCAGGGAGCCCGATGCAGGGCTCGATTCCAGGACCCTGGGATCATGACCTGAGCCGAAGGCAGACGCTTAACGACTAAGCCGCCCAGGCGCCCCTTTATTTCATTTTTATAAGGAATTCACTTTTATTGTATTTTACCAAAAAAAAAATCAATCTACCACAGACTGGAAATTTTTAAAAAAATTATCCTGTACCACAGATAGTTTGAGAGGCATTGCTAGGAACCAGCAAATTGTGGCCCATGGGCCAAATCCAGCCCACCACCTAATTTTGTAAATAAAAATGTATTGAAACATGAGTACACCCTTTCATTTACATATTGTCTATGGCTGCTTTTATGCTACAATGGCAACACTGAGTACGGCTCTTCCTTGACTTATGATAGGGTTAGGTTCCCATAAACCCATCGTGAGTTGTAAATAGTGTACATCAAAAATATGTTTAATACGCTTAACCTACTGAGCTAACCTAAGGTAGCTAGCCTACCTTAAATGTTTACATTAGTCTACAGTTGGGCAAAATCATCTAACACAAAGCCTATCTTATAATAAAATGTTGAATAGCTCATGTAATTTATTGACTACTGAAAATGAGAAACAGAATGGCCGTGTGCGACAGAATGGTTGTCGGTATATCAGTTCTTTACCCTCCTGATCACATGGCTGACCGGGAGCTGCAACTGCCCAGCATTACGACAGTGTATTGTACTGTATGTCACTAGCCTGGGAAAAAATCAAAATTAAAAATTTGAAGTATGGTCTCTGCTGAATGCATATCACTTTCTCACCATTGTAAATTTAAAAAAAAATTGTAAGTTGAACCATCGTAAGTCAAGGACTGTCTGTAGTTGTGACAGAGACCGTATGGCCCTCAAAGCCAAAAATATTTATTACCTGGACCTTTACAGAAAAAGTTGCTGACCCCTGCTCTAGACCACTGGTTCTCAGCTGCGACTGCACATTAGAAATACCTGGAAGAGAGTTTTGAAAGACGAATGGTTCTATTTCCAGAGATTCTGACTTAATGGCTTGGGGTGCAGTCTGTGCAAGTCATTTTAATTGCAGCAACCTTTCAACTGTAGCTGAGAATAAGAATCACTGTGGACGCCAGAGATCCACCCTGAACCCACTGAGTCAGAGTTCTGGAGTACAGGGCCCATCCTTGAGTAGGTATGGCTTGAGTATATTTTGTTAAGTAAATCCCCCACAGGTAATCTCGATGTTTAGCTGGGGTTGGGAACCACTGGTGTAGACTCAGGAGCAATGATTTCAAAGCTGTAACATGTATCAGAATTACATGAGGAAGGTGCTAAGAATACAGATTCTCAGGCCTGCCTCTTGTGAGTCTGAATAACCCATGTGGATGTGGCCTAGGAAGGTGCTTTTTCAGCAAGCCCCACAATGCTTCTGGAGCAGGGGCACCCTTGGACACACTCTGAGAAACACTACTCTAGCAATAAGCACTTGGTTTCTGTCCAGGATTCCTCAGAATGACTTAGATTCTGTGACTCATTTTTTCCCCTTTGTGAAATGAAGAGAACAATTCCTCCCTAGCCTTACTTTTCCAGGACTTATGAGTTCTGAACATATAATGTATGTGAAAGTGTTCTGTTAAAGTAAAGAAAAATGCGGGCGCCTGGGTGGCTCAGTTGGTTGAGCGACTGCCTTTGGCTCGGGTCATGATCCTGGAGTCCCAGGATCGAGTCCCGCATCGGGCTCCCTGCTCGGCGGGGAGTCTGCTTCTCCCTCTGACCCTCCCCCCTCTCATGTGCTCTCTCTCTCTCATTCTCTCTGTCTCAAATAAATAAATAAATAAAATCTTAAAAAAAAAAAGTAAAGAAAAATGCATGTAGAGAAGCATATTAACTCTCCCTGAGATATAAATGACTGACAATGTATAATAATAATATGATAATATATAAATAACTGATATTGTTTTATCTCCAGTCAGATGTGCATTTCTTCTGAAGGAATCTCCAGAGGAGAATTCAGGCAGCTAGAATAGGTCAGAGCAGGCGGTCTGGGATTTTTATGGGGCTTTCTCTACATCCTTTGACTCCTGTCCATGTAATAATAGGAAGGAGAAGAAGAAAAAGAAACTCTAACTAGCCTAAGCCTTCATACTGCTTATTTCAATTAATCCTCACATCAGCTCTCTAAGTTAGACATAGCATGCTCATTTTAAAGACGAGGGAAATCCAGCTCAGAGGGGTAAAATGATTTTCCTGAAGTCACTGATAGCCAGAATGTGTCAGAGCAGTGATTTAGGGTCCAGGTCATCAGACTCCAGAGCCCATGTTCTTAAACACTCTACCACTCTCCCCTTTGTGTAAAAACCTTGACTAGGAGAGGGAAGAGAAAGCTCCTGGAAGGCCACTCTGCCACCAGTATGCTTCCTTCCAGTGCAGTATTTGCTCAGAATTCCTAACTGTGGAGCCCCATGCCCCCTGCCTCCCTCCACTCCATGTTCACATGTAGGCACAATGTAGACTCTGCATGATGCAAACATCCTTGGAAAGACCTGCTCTTTATTACTGAGCTGACTGCCATTTATGAAGTCATTCCATGATCTGACCATTCATTATTTGGGAGCTGTCAACAGCAAACACTGCAGAATCCTCAGTGTTTTAAGAAGCAGAAGCACAAGAAAGAAGAAATCACTGAGTATTTCCTCGCCCCTATGGGAAAAACACAGCAATCCTGGGGACTCCGTACTTTTTGTTTGTTTGTTTAAAATACTATTTGTTTTATTTTTTAAAATGCTATTGTATTGTGTGTTTTTTTTAATTTTATTTTATTATGTTAGTCACCATACATTACATCATTCATTTTTGATGTAGTGTTCCATGATTCATTGTTTGCATATAACACCCAGTGCTCCGTTCAATACGTGCCCTCCTTAATACCCATCACCGGGCTAAGGGACTCCGTACTTTTAAAGATTAGCTCTGTGACAGTGGAGAGCAAGAGCAGGCCTAGAAAAAGGGGATCTGCCCTGCAGCACTTTTAAGCATATCATCTATTTGAGTTCAGTTGAAATCTGAAGGGGTAGGAGGTGTCCAAGATCTAAGATGGCAGAAAGAATGGACCAGGTCTTTACCCACTAAGACTGTGGACCACCTGAGGGCCCAGCCAGAGGTGCTGGAGGCTTTGTCCAGGAGACGCTGGAAGAAGTCGTCTGTGACCCAGAGCAAGTGTTTCCTATCCCCAGCTCTCCCTCATCCCCTTTTTTGTCCCACGCAGAGTCCCCTTTCTCACCGTACATTCTAAATTTTCCTCCCTGGCCCCTCATGCCCCTGACCAGTCCTCCTTCTGCTCTCTTTGGCAGAGTGGCTTTGAGAACTGCAGCCAGGGCAGGGCTATTGACCTGCTTTTGACTTTCTGCCCTCCAGGTCACACCCATCCTTACGTTTTGTTCCCCCACAGGAACCCAGAACACAGCAGTAACCTGCTGTAATGTGGAAGAACCATTTCAGAAATGACAGCCTTTTGTTGATCTCAGGGGTCAGCAAACCATGGCCCACAGGTCAAATCCAGCCCACCATTTTGTAAGGGAAATTTTATTGAAATACAGCCACACTCATATTCACCTGGTGTCTATGGCTACTTTCACGCTTCAAGGGCAGAGGTGAGTAGTTAGGAAATAAAGGTCATGGTCTGTAAAAAGCCTAAAATATTCACTCTCTGGCTATTCATAGGAAAAAATTGTCGGCCTCTGATCTAGAATATCCTCTGCTGAGTCTAAAGGCTTGTTTGAAGAAGTCTCTCGGTTGTTTCTGCTAGGTAGAAATGGTTTGTGAGTGTTTTCTTCAGAAGGTGCTGAGTCTTTGAAAGACATTAGTGAGTGCTATACAACAGTAAGTTGGTAACAAAAGGAGGGTGACCCCCCACAAGGCAGTACAGTCACCCCCGTAGTGACCAAGGTACTCCTGCTTCATGAGAGGGATTGGGCTGGGGCCGCTCTCTGCTGACAAGCAGGGCAACAACTCCCCAAGACAAAGCCCTCCACTTTCCTCACCATTCCTGTCCAGGAGAGCCTCTTGGTGCCGCAGGGACAGAAACAAAAGAACTAATAATGGAAGCTGAATAGTTCTCCATTAACACAGGTCTGTGCCACTTTTGTCTCAAGTGAGACATGTTGACTGGCAAGCTGCAAGATTCCCACAGCTCTTTGATGACCAAGCCTAGTCGGTTCTTGTCTTCTACTTACTCTCTATTCCTTTCATCTCAGAATGAAACTACTTGAGCCATGAAGTCACCCCCCCACCCACAGATAATTGGCTATTTAGTGTTGGGGTCATTTTAATTTTTGGCTTGATAATATTAATAATGATATTATTACTACTAGTAGTCTTCCATATATGAGGCTTACTCTGGCAGGAATTATGTGCTTTACATCATGTATGGCAACTTGATCCACTCAAAATAGTGCCAGATCCCCCCCACTGCTTCTTCACATCCATCTCCCCGCCCCCACCACCATTGTGACTATCCCCAGGGTCGCTGTGACACTGCGCTGTATCTGGCAACAGAACACAGGTCAACTGGGGCTCCTATCAGCCCTGCTCTGGAAGCATCTCTGAAACACTGTAGTATTCACATGTCTCAGGGTCTCTCTCCCAATTGCTGTGTTGAGGCCACATCATAACTTAAAACAGGCCTTCATCATCACTGCTCTGGAAGTTGCCTCAGAACGGCTACACATTCTGCATATTCTGTTCTACTAACATGATGGTCACCAAGCCACCCCTGGGGGCCCCACTCACTTCCCCATCCTTGACCTTGATGGGAACCATTGGTCTTAGGATCCCTGGGAGAAGCCTCACCGCTCTGTTCTGCTGACATTCCATCTTTAGGACATCTATGCTACACTGCTGGAGCTCCTCAGAATCCCAGGATGCCATTCCTTTATTTGTTTATTCAGAGAACAGTGCTGAGCATTCCTGTGTGGACAGAACGGATAAGACACTGCCCTGACTTCAAAGAAGACTGGGGGCTAAATGGGAGAATGACAAAACTGTGTAACACGGTCATAGGGCACCAGGTGGTGTCCATGGGGAACTTGGAAGTGAGAGTTCAAGAAGACTTAACAGAGGGGAAACAACAAGGTTTTAAAGGACACGTAGGAGCCAGACAAAGGGATCCAGGATAGAGGTGGAGTTCTAGGCAAGAGGAGAAACATACATTGACCCATAGGCATAGGAGGGCTTAAAGGTTTGAAAAAAAAGAGTATTTCTGTCTTCCTTGACTTATGGGGCCTGCAGATATATCCCATGTACTTATGGGGCCTGCACTGCAGATGTGGTGCCCAAGGCTCCAAGTCCTACAAGAAGCCTAGCATTAAAGATGACAGCTTCCCTGCCATGGGAACTCAGACCAGACCCTGCCTAGGAAAGCAGATTCCTTGTGTGTATCACCGTGGCACTATTCCTTCCTCCTTCTAATGCCCTTGATATAGGCTGTGGGTCCACCTTACCCTGGCAGGGGTTGGCCCTTCCATCAGCTGAGGAATAGTTTTCTGTATTTTTCTGGTGAGTTTTATTATCTTAAGGTAAGGAAACAAGTCTCAAAACGCCTTTTTGTCACCTTTCTATACTCTCCATGGCCTCTAGGCCAGATTAGACCACCACCCAACGGTATGGAACTGGAACAAGCCAGATCCCCCTGCACCATGTTTGCAACCCTTGGTAACATTCACTAGGCTCTATTGGGCCCTATGCTATTCTTATACAGTCATGATTAACAACAGGTTGAAAGTTGTGACTTTTATTTGTCTCCATATAACTTTAACTTGAGAGAGGCATGAAGAAGATTGAGACCCCTGTCCCAATTCTCAGAAAAAGAAAACATCTAAAACAGTTAATCTGGGGTTTGTGCTTGGCTTTATGGTTTTCATGAGATTTGTTCAACTGATGCTAGCAACATCTGGAACTGGGAGCATGTCTGGTCACATTGCAATAAAAGGAGCCTCACTTGGCTGGGCTTCCCTGCAGGAAGAGGCCCAGGAGACAGAGCAGCAGAGAGGGCACCACGGTATTGAAGGCAGTGGGAGTGGGCAGGGGCATGTGGGTTTTGCCTAAAGAAAGACCAGCCATTCTATCTGGTTGAGCCAGGGCCCAGCAAGTAGAGAATCACCACCCAAAAGGAGGTACTTCCCACGGCTCTGCTCCTTAACCAGCCAGTTCCTTTCCTCTTTCAGCCTCCCCACTTCTTCATTCACTTCTAGGCTTTTAGAGCTCTTCTGCTCTGAACCAGGCTGCTAACTCTTGACTCTATAAATCTATTTCCCCAACCTTCTCCCATCAAAATATTTCCGACTACCCCTATGTTAAAAAATAATAATAATAATTTTTAAAAAACAGCATGTAGAAGGACAAATGCAGGAAATGTCAAAGTGAGATCAGTTTTAAAACAACAGGGCAAGGGTGATTTCTTTTCCTGCTGTAAAAATTCCTTTACAGTTACAATGATCATGTTTTGTTAATAAAAGTAATATATTTTTTATTTCTTTCTCTTTCCCTCCAGATTTTTGAGTCCGGTCTATTGCCAATCTTTGATAAATTAGGTTAAGGTTATGTGCTAATTGCTTAAAGCGTCCTATACCCAGAAGGAACTATACTTTTAAGATGGGTTCCTGGAGTCAACTGACAGCCAAATGGTGTTTTCCTAATATCCTTTCAGTAGCAGAGTTGAGTTTTTGTTAAAGGGTAGGTACAGAATCCCTGAACCGTAACCACTGGTAAAGATCTTGATGGTCATCTAGCAAAATCTTCCACCTAGTGATGGAATTCTCCCTAAAACACCCAGAACTGGTTGATCACTTCTAGTATGGGAACTTATTTCTGTGAGAGACAGATATTCGGCCTCTGGATGGTTTTGCTAGAAAATTCTCTCTCTCTTTTGTTTTCTGAAAGAAAAATCTACCTTCCTAAAGATTTCTTTTACCAAACCAAGTTAGATTATCTGGAGCCTAAATATGTCTAATCCCTTCCCCACATCGCAGTAGGTTAAATATTTAAAAGTAGCCATCCCAAACCAAGGCTTTTCCTCTCTAAGCAAAAAAATCCTAAAATCCTTCAACCCTGTCTGCTGTGACTCGTACAAAGCCAACCTGCTCTCCACAGGATTCTCTTTAGTTAGTCAATGTCCCTCTTAAAATTGGTGCTCATAGTTGGGCTCAAACTCCAGATGCATTCTAACCATTTGCAAAATAGAGTGTGGATCTTACAGATCTTTTAGCAACCTTAGCAGGCCGTTTCCCTTGCTGAGCTTGGAGGACATATTTCTTCCTCCAGTCCCTGCCTCTCACCAACCCTTTTTCAGACAAGTGGCTGTTAGTTCAGCTCTTCTTCACAACCATGTTATTCCAAGTACATTTTCAAACTAAACTGAGAGATTTGTTTTCAATCTATGTCCTGTCTAGGTCTCTCCCAGTCTTAGTTCTGGCACTTAGTGTGTTAGCCTTCCCTCCTCATTTCAAGTCTGCACAAGAAAGGCAAGGTGGTCAGACACAGAGCTCACTCGTATCTCCATTCAGGCTGATACTGACCAATATCCTCTGGATTGCTCAATCAGCAACAAATCCACACATTTCTACTACTTTTAATCTATAGCTCTCCATCTTGTTGGCAAGAACAGAGGAGTTATTTTATCAAAAGTCTTGCTGAGATCTTGTTACACTATGTTTATGCCTAACTAATCATGGTACAAGTTCAATCACCCAATAACAAAAGGAAATTACATTTGCCAATAACCTATGGAGCTCCTTGTGGGCACATGATTCTTTTCTAAATGCCAAGATATCACCTGTTAGAACCACCACATCAAAAACTAATGATGTATTGTATGGTGACTCACATAACATAATAAAATAAAATAAATTTGTGACAGGAATCAATAGTAAATTGATTGCCATTATCTTAAAAAATCTACCTTTCCCAGCGTTAAAAAATCAGGGTATTTATTTAACTATCTTCACTTTACTATCATGTCTCCCATTCATGATTTCCTAAAGACTGTTAACAACCACATCTGCAAATTCTTTTAACATTCTGGGACAGAATTCATCTGACCTGGAAATTGAGCTCATTTAAGTTGGCTACATACTTGCTCTATCTAGCCCATCTCAGCCTTTGGTTTCTTTCTTCATTTTTTAAATGCTTCCTCTCTGTTGTGTTTAATGTAATACTTGCCACGTTCAAGAGAATATTTATCACAAATATGTAAATTACAAACATAATATATGATTATATAAACTATAAATATGCAATACATACAATAATGTGTAATAATATGATGAGCACCTGGAAACCCACAAACCAGTATAAAATCCAGAACTTTCCAATATCTTATCACTTCCTATGTGCTCTTCCCATTTCATCTCCTGCCTCCTTCTTCTCCCCACTTAGATAAAGGACTACTCTGAATTAAAAAAATAATAATAATAGTTTTGGGACGCCTGGGTGGCTCAGTCGGTTAAGGGTCTGCTTTCTGCTCAGGTCATGACCCCAGGGTCCTGGGATCGAGTCCCTCATCAGGCCCCTTGCTTGGTGGAGAGCCTGCTTCTCCCTCTACCTGCTCTGCCTGCCAC
Organism: Neomonachus schauinslandi; assembly: GCF_002201575.2. Classification (NCBI taxonomy): domain Eukaryota; kingdom Metazoa; phylum Chordata; class Mammalia; order Carnivora; family Phocidae; genus Neomonachus; species Neomonachus schauinslandi. The sequence goes on along the minus strand of NC_058406.1, from coordinate 97,949,668 downwards.
TCCCCCTGCTTGTGCTCTCTCTCTCTCTGACAAAAATAAATAAATAAAATCTTTTTAAAAAAATAATAGTTTTGTCATTAATATAAATATATGTTTAAACAATGTATTATTTATTTTATTTGACTTTGAGCTTTCTGAAAATAATCTCACACAAATAACATAATCTTCTGGGTCTGCTTTTTTTCCCCACTCAAATTATATTTAAAGAATTCATCCCCATTTTAATGGGAAACTAAAAAGAGATCTGGCAATGAGCCAGAAGATCTTAAGCTCAGAGAGAGAAATCATAAAATAGCAGCAAGAGTACATCCAGTTATAAGGAAGGAAGCAGAAGCAATGGAGAATGGCAGTCTATAGGGAGAGCAGAAGGGAAATGGACAGAAATAGGAATAGGAAATAGGAATGGCACACCAAGCGGGCCAATAGTCCCTGAACTTGAGGAAGGGTATGCAGACTCTTGGAACATGAAGGCCCTTGGAGTCACACTCTCGCTTCAGTCCCTGTGAGGCTCGGTTAGGCACTATGGCTGGAATTCCACCTCCTTCATTGATATGTGTGGCTACCTACAGTGGGTCCCCAGAACTTCACCCACCCTTAGAGTGTGTCAATTCCTTTCAGTCAAAAGGGTCTCATTTCAGACTCCATCCTTGAAACAATTCCTTACCCATCAAAGAGGCAATTAGTTATAAGAATGAGCCAATGGATGCTTGGGAGGCTCAGTTGGTTAAGCATCCAACTCTTGATCTCAGCTCAGGTCTTGATCTCAGAGTCATGAGTTCAAGTCCTACACTGGGCTCCACACTAGGTGTGGAGCCTACTTAAAAAAAAAAAAAGAATTCATCCACATTGTGGCATGTAGCAATAGTTCATTCATATTCACTGTTATATATAATATTCAATTGTTATAATATTTTATTTATTCTTTTGTGGTAGTTTTAAAAACATGTCTGCAAATTTTTTAACACTGCTCCTATCAAAAGGTAATTCTTCCCTGCACAGGGGCTGACTTTAGTAACTTGCCTTTGACAAATGCAGCAAAAGTGATGCTGTATGATTTCTGAAGCTAAGTGAAAAATTGTTTATTATATAATTTTCTCTGTCCTCTCTCCCTCTCTTCTTTCACCCCTCTCTCCATCCCCATTTCTCTCTCTCTCTTTCTCCCTCTCTTTTTCTCTCCTTCACTCCCTACCTCCTTCTCCCCTGTTTGGAAGCCAGCCATTATATGACAAGGAAGCCACTTGTCCCTGGAAATTTCTCTCTAGGTGTAACGGAGCAGCAATAAATGCAGTGTCAGCAGACAGCCAGCATCAACCACCAGACAGGTGAGTGAGTGCTCCTTCAGAGGATTTCAGCCCCTAGTCCTCCCCAGAGCAGTCTGACTCTTGGTGGAGAGAGACCAGCTGTCCCCTCTAAGCCCTGCTAAAACTGCAGGCTCATGTTGTCGTCATTTTAAGCCACTAAACTTTGAGGTTGTTAGTTATACAACAAAGCATAACTAGAACAGGACATATGGGGGGTTGTCAGGTTTTTGCTGTTATAAATAGTGCCTCTATGAATGTTCTTACACTTGTCTCTTAATGCACAAAAGAAAGAGTGGCATTGCTAGACCATGGGATAAATAAATGTTCAGCTAGTAAGAGTCAAATGATTTTTCAAAGTAGTTATATCATTCTCCACTCACACAGTGCATGGTTTGTGTTCTTACTTTATTTCTTTTATTGTTTTTTGTTGAACAGAAATTTTTGATTTTAACACTATCTTTTCTCCTACAGTTAGTATGTTTTGTCTTACCAAAGACATTCTTTCTTACCCCAAGATCAGAAGGACGAGCTCTATATTTTATTTTACATTTTACAAGTTTTGCCTTTCACATTTTGTTTCATACATCTAGAATTAATTTTATGTGTAGAGTGGGTTAGGGATCCAATTTAACATTTTTTAATATGAATCATCAGCTTTCCCAGTACCATTTGTTAAATAGTTCTTTCTTCTCCCACTGATTTGTGATGCCACCTATATCATGTATCAAAGTTCCATATACATGTAAGCTTATTTCTTTTTTTTACCTAGTAATAAATTTATCTATTTGTCTATTCCTATAACTTTATAAGTCTTGGTAACTAGTAGAGCAAGAATCTCAACATATTCTTCTTTCTCATCCCTAAGCTTGTTGAATTCCAGGGCACCTGGGTGGCTCAGTTGGTTAAGATATTGCCTTCAGCTCAGGTCATGATCCCGGAGTCCCGGGATCAAGTCCCGCATCGGGCTACCTGCTCATCAGGGAGCCTGCTTTTCCCTCTGATCCTTCCCCCTCTCATGCTCTCTCTCTCTCTCTCAAATGGATAAATAAAATCTTAAAATTTAAAAATTAAAAAAAAAAGCTTGTTGAATTCCAAACCAGTTGCAAGTGTGATTGAAACTGCATGGAATCAATCAACTTGGAGATACTTGACATATTTATGGTATTGAACACAGACAAAAAAAAAAAAATCTCTCCATTTACTTAAGTCTCCTTTTTTCCAATAAAAAATTTTTAAATTTCTACAGACAAGTCTTAGACATGTTTTGTTAGATTCATTCTTTAAGTACCTCATTTTTTATTGCTACTCAAATGCTTTCCTTTTTAAAATTGTTTTGTTTCTTGTTGGCATAAAAATATAAGTTTGTCTCTTTTTCTTTTTTTAGAGATTTTATTTATTTATTTGACAGAGAGAGAGACAGTGAGAGAGGGATCACAAGCAGGGAGAGTGGGTGAAGGAGAAGCAGCCTTCCCTCTGAGCAGGGAACCTGATGTGGGGCTTGATCCCAGGACCCTAAGATCACGACCTGATCCAAAGGCAGACGCTTAACCACTGAGCCACCCAGACACCCCTAAAATAGAAATTTATCTTTTATCTTGCCCATTTAGCCACCTGCTTTGCTAACTTCTATTATTGTTTCTAATTCTATTGTTTGGGATTTTCAGTGTAGACAAATATATTATCTGGACAAATCTATTTTGTTTCTTTTTTCCCCCTATTTTTACATTTCTCAGTACTTTTGTTGTCTTACTATGCTGGCTGAAATTTCCAGTGCAATTTTGAATAGAAGTCATAATGTTGAACGTTTTTGTCTTCTTTCTAATTTTGAAGGCAATGCTTCTAACATTCCTTAGTAAGACTGATGTGATTTTTAATGTAAATTTGTGGTAGATAGTTTTTATCAGAATAAGAATCTTTCCCTTTATTCATGTGATTTACTAAGAATTTTTATCATGAAATAGGTGTGGGATTCTATAAAATGTCCTTTTTTAAGAAAAAAGGTTAACTAAGGTATAATTTATATACAATAAAATTCACCTTTTGGAGGATATAGTTCAATGAATTTTAACAAATACATGCAATCATGTAACCACTACTACAGTCAACATGTAAGATCCTTTCTGTCACCCCAGAAATTCTCATGTCCCTTTACAGTCATTCCCCTATATTCTTTTTTTTTTAAATCAATGGATTTAGTTTGCTAACATTTTATTTAAGATTTTTGTGTGTAAATTCATGAGTGCTTTTTTTCCCCTCTTATTATACTTCTTTTATCATCCTTGACTGGTGTTGGCATTAAGATTATTCTGGCCTCATATGGTTTACTGGATGGTGGGGAGGAGGAGATTTTTCTTTTTCTTCTACTTTATAGAAGAGCTTTTATAAGATTGGAATGGTCTGTCCCTTGAAAATTTGATAGAATTCACTTGTACAACTGTAAGCTATGCTGTTTTATTTATTGAAGAGTTTTAAATACTACTTCAGTTATGTTATAAGGATAGGACTATTAAGGCTTTCTATTTCTTCTAGAGTCAGGTTTATGTTCTAGGAATTTGTCCATTTTGTCTACATTTCACATTTATTGGCATAAGTTTGGTCATAACATCATTTCTTTTTAATCACTGCCATATTAATGTCATATATTAATGTAACATTATATGGCAGTGATTAAAAGGAAATGATATACATTAATGTAATATTAATTTTATGTGGCATTAATATTACATTAATGTAATGTAATGTAATATTGTTTATTGTACATTTCTTTTTTCTTCCTTATCAATATTGACAGAGGTTTAGTAATTTTATTGGCCTTTTCAAAGATTTAACTTTTGGCTTTCTGACACTCTCTAATGTATCTTGGTTTCCTATTTTGTTGACTTCTATTCCTATTTTCATTTTCCCTTTCCTTTCTATGTGTTTATTCTGTTGTTCCTTTTGCAAATTTCCTAATCTCATTTCAGGCTTCTTTTCCAAGATAAACATTTAAAGCTATAAATTACCCTCCCAGTTCCACTTTAATTGCATGCCACAGGTTTTGATATTTATTATTTTATTCTTATTCAGAACTAAGTAATTTAATATCCAATATGATTTCTTCTTTGACTCATTATTAAGAAGAGTGTTTTTAAATTTTCAAATATATAAGAATTTTTAATCTTTTTATTTACTCTTGTTATTGACTCCTAATTGTACTCTTGTAAAAGAATGTAGTCTTTATGTATCAATTTTAAATTTATTGCAGCTTGCAATAATTGAATGTTTTTGTGACTGTTGAGAAGTTGATTTTCTAGTCTTAAGGAGTCAAGTTTACATATGGTCTATATATTAGATCAAGTTCATTAATTACATTCAAATCATCTATATTACTATGTCTTTTAGCATGTGTTATTTATATTATTTGAGAGAGATATGCTGAAATCTACTTTGATGACAGATTTATCAGTATCTTCTTAAATTTCATTAATGTTTCAGGGTGCCTGGGTGGCAAAGTCAGATAAGCATCTGACTCTTGGTTTCAGCTCATATACGACCTCAGGGTCATGAGATTGAGCCCCAAGACAGACTCCAAACTCAGCACAGAGTCTGCTTGACTTTCTCTCTCCCTCTCCCTATGCCCTCTCCCACTCTCTCTCTCTAAATAAATAAATCTTTAAAAAATTTGCCAATGTTTCTTTTATTTTTTGCCTTTATCTTACACTGTACATAAAATCAACTTAAAAGGGGGCGCCTGGGTGGCTCAGTTGGTTAAGCGACTGCCTTCGGCTCAGGTCATGATCCTGGAGTCCCAGGATCGAATCCTGCATCGGGCTCCCTGCTCGGCAGGGAGTCTGCCTCTCCCTCTGACCCTCCCCCCTCTCATGTGCTCTCTCTCATTCTCTCTCTCTCAAATAAATAAATAAAATCTTAAAAAAAAATCAACTTAAAAGGGATTAAAGACCTAAATGCAAGACCTGAAACTGTGAAACTTCTGAAGTTTTGGAAAAGCTTCATGATGTTGGTCTTGGTGATGATTTTTTAGATTCAACACCAAAAGCACAAGCAACAAAAGCAAAAATAAACAAGTAGGACTACAACAAACTAGAGAGTTTCTGCACAGCAAAGTAAACAGTCAAAAAAAGAAAGAAAGAAAGAAAGAAAGAAAGAAAGAAAGAAAGAAAGAAAGAAAGAAAGAAAGAAAGAAAAGCAACCTAATGATAGAAAATATTAGCATACCAGATATCAAATAAGCAGTTAATATCCAAAATATATAAAGAACACTTACAAATCAATAGCAAAAATTCAAATAACCCAATTAAAAAATGGGCAAAGGACCTGAGTAGATATTTTTCCAAAGAAGACATATAAATGGCCAACAGTTACATGAAAAGATGCTCAACATAATTAATCATCAGGGAAATGCAAATCAAAACCACAATGAAATACCAGCTCATATTTGTTAGGATGGCTATTATACAAAAAGTCAAGTTATTATTATACAAGAGTAATGTGTATAAATCAACCAAGCTCAGTGCCCTGAATAGGAATATGTATTATTATTATTAATGTTATAAATAATATAGTTTTTCTATAAATAAATTAAATATGCATTTTCATAAAGACTACAGCTTACAGAGAAAAAAGTGTCAAGAGATAACAAATTCTGTCAAGGATGTAGAGAAAAGGGAAGCCTTGTACACTGTTGGTGAGAATGTAAATTCATACAGCCATTATGGAAAACAATATGAAGATTCCTTAAAAAATTAAAAATAGACTATCATATGATCCAGCAATCCCACTTGTGGTTATACATCAAATGGAAATGAAATTAGTATCTCAAAGAAATAGCTGCTCTCCTGTGTTCATCACGTGACATTATGCTGATTGTACCTACTGAGTGAGAAGTGGTAACTTCTAGATTTATTGGTCAGACGTCAGTGTGTTGGAAAATAAATCTGACTAAAATTTAGGGGCCTTCCACCTCAGTGCAATTTCTAGGGGTTCAATGATATGGGACATGTTGAAATATCCCTTCTAAAGTAAAGGATAAGTTGTTACATCTGGCCTCTCCTACAACCAAGAAAGAGATACAATACCTAGTGGGCTTCTTTTGAGGGCAACATATTACTCATTTGAGTGTGTTACTTCAGGCCATTTATCATGTGACCTGAAAAGCTTCTCTAGTTTTGAATGGGGCCCAGAACCAGAAAAGGCTTTACAACAGGTTCAGGCCACTGTGTAAGCTGCTCTGCCAATTGGACCATATGATCCACAGATCCAATGGTGCTTGAAATGCCAGTGGCAGATAGGGATGCTCTTTGGAGCCTTTGGAAGGTCCTTGTAGTTGAATTGCCACACAGGCCTTTGGGATTTTGGAGAAAGGCTCTAATTTCCTCCGGGGATAACTATTTTCCTTTTGAGAAACAGCTCTTGGGCTGCTACTGGACCTTAGTTGAGATTGAACACTTAACCATAGGCCACCAAGTTACTATGTGACCTGCTACCCAATATGAACTGGTTGTTATCTAACTCACCAAGCCATAAAGTTAGGCATGCACAACAATCCATCATCAAGTGGAAGTGATTACATTAGATCCTGAAGGCATAAGTAAGTTACATGAAGAAGTGGCTCAAATGGCCATTGTACCTATTACTGCTATCCTACCTTCTCTCTCCCAGCCTGTACCTATTGCCTCATGGGAAGTTCCCTACAATCAACTGACAGAAGAAGAGAAGACTTCGGCCTGGTTTATAGATGCTTCTGCACCATGTACAGTCACCACCCAAAAGTGAACAACTGCAGCACTACAGTCCCTCTCTGGGACATCCCTTAAGGACAGTGATGAAGGGAAATCCTCCCAGTGGGCAGAATGTCAAGCAACGTACCTGGTTATTTACTCTGCTCAGAAGGAGCAATGATGAGGAACGCCTGGGTGGCTCAGTCAGTTGGGCATCTGCCTTCAGCTCGGGTCATGATCCCAGGGTCCTGGGATCGAGTCCCGTGTCCGGCTCCTTGCTCAGCAGGGAGACTGTTTCTCCCTCTGCCAGCCGCTCCCTCTGCTGGCCTCTCCCCCTGCTGTCTCTCTCTCTCTTTCTGGCAAATAAATAAATAAATAAATAAATAAATAAATAAATAAATAAGTTGATCTTTAAAAAAAAAAAGGAGCAATGATGAGACATGCACGATTCATGGGTTCTAGCAAATGATTTGGCTGGTGGTCAGAGACTTAGAAGTGACATAATGGAAATTTAGCAACAAAACTGGGAAAGAGGTATGTGAATAGACCTCTGTGGGCAAAAACTATGAAGATGTTTGTGTTCCATGTGAATGCTTACTGAAGGATAGCCTCAGCAGAGGAGGATTTTAAAATCAAGTGTATAGAATGATCTGTTTTGTGGATAGCGGTCAGCCTCTTTCCCCTTCTACCCTTTGTTATCCCCTAGTGTGCTCATAAATAAAATGACTATAGTGGCAGAGATGGACATTTGCCTGGGCCAGCAACATGGGCATCCACTCACCAAGGTCGATCTGGCTATGGTCACCCCTGCTTAATCCACAAGTATCAGAGACCATCTCTGAGCTCTCAAAATGGCACTCTTCCTGGATGATGAGCCAGCTACCTGGTGGTAAGCTGATTACATTGGATTGCTCCCATCCTGGAAGCTGCAGCATTTTGTCTTTCTTGAAATACAAATTTATTCTGGATATGGATTTGTCTTCTCTACACACAATGCTTCTGCAAAAACTATCATCCAAGAACTTACAGAATGTCTTATCCTCTGTCATGGTATTTCATACAGCATTGTTTCTGATCAAAGAACTCACTTCATAATGTAAGAAGTCCAGCAATGGGCCCGTGTTCATGGAATTTACTGGGCTTCCCATGTTCCTCACCACCCTAAAGCATCTGCCTTGATGGAACAGTGGAATGGACTTTTGAAGACTCAGTTATGGTCCCAGCACTGTGGCAATACCTTGCAGGGCTGGGGCAAGGTTCTCCAGTAGGCTATATAAACTGTGAATCAGTACCCAATATCTGGTGCTGTTTCTTGGATAACCAGGATTCATGGGTCCAGGAATCAAGGGGTGGAAATGAGAGTGGCACCACTTACTCTTATTCTTAATAATAGCAAAATTTTTGTCTTGTGTTCTTGTAGCTTTCAGCTCTGCTGGCCTAGAGCTCTTAGTTCCAGAGGGAAGAATGCTTCTACCAGTAGACACAATAATGATTCCATTGAACTGAAAATTAAGACTGCCACCTAGCCACTTTGGGTTTCTCATACCATTGAATCAACAAACAGTGTTGGTTGGGATGATTGATCCCGAATACCAAGGGAAAATTGGATGGATATTCCACAATGGAGGTAAGACAGTATGTCTAACATATAGGAGATTCCTTATGACATCTCTTAATATTACCATATATTTAGCAGAATATTGGTATTAAATACTTCACAGAGTTAATTTCCTTAGTCCACCTGCACCCATCTAGTATAGGTACCCCATGTGGACTGCAGTCTTCTCTGACCATGTAAACAAAATGGTGACCTCATCTGGAGTTATTATTTTTTGTTTTTTTAAGACAGTTTAATTGAGGTATGATTGATATACAATAAACTATACCTGCATAAAATATGAACTTCGATACATGTCTTAAAATGTTTTAATTATGGTAAAATACACATAAATTTACCCATTTTAACCATTTTCTTTTTCTTTTTTTTTTTTTTTTAAAGATTTTATTTATTTATTTGAGACAGAGAGTGAGAGGGAGGAGGGTCAGAGGGAGAAGCAGACTCCCCGCCGAGCAGGGAGCCCGATGCGGGACTCGATCCCGGGACTCCAGGATCATGACCTGAGCCGAAGGCAGTCGCCCAACCAACTGAGCCACCCAGGCGCCCCCATTTTAACCATTTTCAAGTATATAGTTTGATAGTGTTATGTATATTCACACTGCTGTGCAACCAATCTCCAGAGCTCTTTTCATCTTCTAAAACTGAAACTCTGTACGCCTCAAACAACAGCTCCCATGTTTTAGTCCATTCACGCTGCATACAAAAATACCATAGATTAGGTAGGTTAGATTAAACAAAAAACTGATGTCTCACAGTCCTGGAAGTCTGGGAAGTCCAAGCCAGCAGATTCGGTGCTTGATGAGAGCCTGCTTTCTGGTTTATAGATAGCTGTCTTGTCACTGTATCTTCACATAGCAGGAAGGGAGAGAGCTCTCTGAGGTCTCTTCTTTAAGGACACTAATCCCATTGATGGGGGCTCCACCCTCATGACCTAATCACCTTCCAAAGCCTCCGCCTCTTAAGACCATCACACTGGGGGTTAGGATTTCAACAGATACATTTTGGTGGGACACAAACATTCAGTCCATAACATTCTATTACCTCCTCCCGTAATCCCTGGCAACTACCGTTCTACTTTTGGTTTCTATGAATTTGACTACTCCAGATACCTCATATAAGTGGAATCACATAGTGTTTGTCATTTTTTTGACTGTTTTTTTTTCCTCAGCACAATGTCCTCAAGTTTCATCTATGTTGTAGCGTGTGTCAGAATCTCCTTCCTTTTTAAGGCTGAATATTATTCCATTGTATGTATATACCACAGTTTGTTTAACCACTCATCCGTCAATGAATACTTAAGTTGTTTCCAACTTCTGGAGAGGGTTTGAGTTAGCATATGTTTGCCTCGGTCTTTAGTCTAGCCTTTGTTTGTCAGCACAACATAGCACATATCATCCAACAGATCCTTGATAAGGATTGACCAAAATATTGTGTCCATTTCTTAGTGCTTACTTACTGTGCCCATTTGCTAAGTCTCATGGGTGTGTTGCTCCTCCACATTCTGGAATTCTCTTGTTGGGATGAGTCTCACTGTCTTCCTGATAGGGCTGGTCTCAGAAAATCTCTCTGAGAGCATTATCATCTTAATTCTTGCTCTTCCACACCAATTTCTTTGAAGTCTGACAAAGCTCAGAACTGCTAGATACTTCTCTGATAGGGCCTTTCTGGCTCAAATTAATCCCCCTTTCCAATGAGAGTTGGCAGGCTCTGTTATATTTCAGACTTGGAATGCTCCTTCTTTCTAGCCAAAGTGATATATGTCTTAGTACATTTCCTTTTAATTAATAGTGACTTGGGATATTTTCATGTCTTTGGATGAATCCTCCCATCAAGAATTGTTATGATTCACTTGGGAAAGCAAACTGAAAATTTATGTTCTCACAAATATTTGAAAAGGAGCCATCTCATACTCCAGGATCGGAAATCACAGGCTTGCCATGTGGATAGTCTATTTGAGGGCTCTCGGTTTTGAAATAAATATATATCCAGTTCAGGGTCAGTGTGAACAGCATTTGCATGCATGCTACTAGGTGAAACCATGTGTGATCTCATCCCTGGAGAACCCTGCTGGACACTCCTTGCTGGACTGGTGGGCTTTATTAGTGTCACATTATCACCTCAGACAGGCCAAGTTGGTCTTAGATTTTAGTTCTCCACTTTTTTGTGGCTTATGGCATTCTACAAGAATCTAAATTCTATGATAATAGAAGTTTATATAATGCCAAACACAAGAGCACATTTTGTATTTCACTGGTCTAAGTTTAATTTGAGTACCTAGTAATTTCGAATTGCATGACTAAACCAGTTGTCCTGCTGTGAACCTACCCCTTGCAGCCCTGAGTGTGGGTGGAGGGCAAGAGTTTCCTCCTCGAGTAGGGAGGAGACACAGATGTCCTGGAGGAAGCAAGAACTTTTTACAAATAGAGGAAAACAAAAGGAAGAATTGTATAAGTCTCCTCTAGAGGACTCAGCTGGATAAGAAGGTCTAGAAGTGCCTGAAGCTACCATCACTTTGAGACAAGAAAGAGAAGAACAAAATTTTACTGCAAGTTTCTGAAGGACTTGATTTAGAAACCTTTGAAAAGCTCAGAACTGACTTAATTGGGGCCAAGACCTCAACCCGAGAGGGTTTGGCATACAAAGAATGTAGTGAGGTTGCTTTGCCTGCCCCAGCAGCTGGTTTGGATGTCCCTGGCAAAGCAGTCTCCTTCTTAAGACCTAAAAGTTCGCTACACATATACCATCTTTATAACATTTTCCAATATTTGTAGCGTATACCATGGTCTTCCCCACTGCTTAGTCTTTTTTTTTTTTTTTTTTGGTTCAAGTTTGTATTTAAATTCCAGCTAGTCAACATATAGTGTAATACTAGTTTCAGGAGTAGAATCCAGTGATTCATCACCTACACAAAACACCCAATACTCATCATAAGTGCCCTCCTCCAAACCCATCACAGACCCAACCCATCCACCTCCTTCCCCCTGCCCCACCCCCAGCAAACCCCGGTCTGCTCTCTACACCCACTGCTTAGTCATTCGATTTTCACTCTGTCTCCTCAGGAGAGGGTCATCTTTTACCTCTTACAAAAGATCTGTTGATAAATTGGGTCCAGTCTTGCCTGCTTCCTTCTTAAGCAAATGTGTATTAATCTCCCAGCTCCTGAATTGACAGGAACATTAGGAAGCTGAAAGAAAAACAAACCAAAAGTCTACCTGGATGAGCTGATTCATAGAGAACAAGGGAGAACACTCCTCCTCTGTGACCTGAGAACACTCCTCCTCTGTGACCCGAGAACTGGTCAAATATAAATCTTATTAGCAACTTATTGTCTCCAGAATACTTGGGAGTGACAAACACTTGCAAGAGGTCACAGCCCTGATTTTGTAACCGGTAGTGAGAATATATTTAGAGTCATGGTCCATGACATGGTTCTGGTTGAAAGAAGTCATAGAAATGTAGATACAAGTCTCTGCCCAAGAGGCCTGTTTTTCTTAGCTCTGCACTTCTTGGGGCATTGCCTTGACCAACTAACATTTCTTTATATAGGTTACTTGCTTAAAATATTAAATAATCAGAACATATTTTTACACTAACACTACTCAAAGTTTGTAGTAACTGGTGAGCTCTGATTCTTGCCAATTAGTTTAATTAACTCCACAGGTTTGAATCTGACTCTATGAAACAAAGGTATAATCTATTATACTTTTAAAAAATGGACAATCTTCTACCATAGATCATTAGCTTGTCTGATATTTTAAACAAATTTCATGCAGGTTTACTCTTTAACAAATTTTAATTCTTGGTTTATCAATCTGATAATTTACAAGGGTAACAGAATCTGTTAAAAGTGCTATGACTGTTTTCAGATGACTATCAACTATTGCTTTGAACACTACAATTCTAGTCTTCACACAGCAACCAGAGTTGATTTTTCTAAAACTCACATCTGATTATGTCAATCCTCTTCTTAAAATCATTCAGTGTTCCCCACTGCCCTGAGGATACAGTCCAAACTCCTTAATATGGGGTTTCAGAAGAACAACTAGACTAGCTTAGCCAAATACCCCTTGGCCTACTCACATGTTTCAAGTGAATTAAACATTCTTTAGGCCACATACTCTAAAAAGGGAGGTGATTTACTTATTTATTTAACGGGTGGTATTGATCTAAGAGAAGGAAGTGGCACACCCGTCACCCTCATTTCTTCTCCCACAGTGCCAGGACTGAATGCTTTCAAGGTGGGCACCTGGGTGGCTCAGTCGGTTAAGTGTCTGCCTTTGGCTCGGGTCATGATCCCAGGGTCCTGGGATTGAGCCCCACGTCCAGCTCTCTGCTTAGTGGGGAGCCTGCTTCTCCCTCTCCCTCTGCCTGCTGCTACCCCAGCTTGTGCTCTTTCTCTCTCTGCCAAATAAATAAATAAAATCTTAAAAAAAAAAAAAAAGAATGCTTTCAAGGTTTGGGCATTCTTTCCCCCCAAATGAACTAGGCTGACAGCAGATGCTGGGCTAATGACTCCTCCTAGAGAGTGGATGAGCTGCAGGGTCCCCAAATGTCCATCTTAGGAGAATTAGGGAAGTGGGGTTGAGTCAGGCCATAATCCAAATAGGATGTATATTACACCAACCAGCAAAAAGCCTCGTCTATGCCCAGGACTCAGACTTGTATCATGCTCCCCCTCTCTGTTTCAATTGTCCTTCAACAGGGCTGGGTCTTTTCTGGACTTTCTCCTCTGAAGCTGTAATCTCACAAGTGGGCTTTATGTCTCACTAGCTTATTTCCTCCTAAGATCCAGTCAGGCTAGCAGGGGTCTAATTAGGATTGGCTCAAAAATTAGGAAATCAGATTTAGTAATTACAAACATTCTTCTGACCAGGTCTTAGTGAACCATATAAAATTATTTCTGGTGCATTGCATATTTTGTAACAAAACTTATTCATCTTTTGGAACTGGAACTAAATGTGGTCAGAATCACTTTTATAACATTTCCCCTATTTTGCTTAAGCTAGTTTGAGTTGGGTTTCTGTCAATTACAACCAGAATCCTGACAGATTATGATTATGTAAAGCAACTTTTGGATGGCCTTGACCCAGGCTTCCTGCCACAAGGAATATGTGGATATGTGTTCTCCTTTATACTGGTCTCTGCAGATGCTTGGACCTTTTATCTAACTATTGCCAGAAAATAACAACTATTTTAAAATTAAGATCGTTGTTTTGAGCAGATGGTCTCCAAATGTTAATTGGTTCATCCTGTAGAAAGCATGTCATTAGCGGGAGGGGAAGAATGAAGCGGGGGGAAATCAGAGGGGTAGACGAACCATGAGAGACGATGGACTCTGAAAAACAAACTGAGGGTTCTAGAGGGGAGGGGGGGTGGGAGGATGGGTTAGCCTGGTGGTGGGTATTGAGGAGGGCACATTCTGCATGGAGCACTGGGTGTTATGCACAAACAATGAATCATGGAACACTACATCTAAAACTAATGATGTAATGTATGGGGATTAACATAAGAATAAAAAAATAAATAAATATAAAAAAAATAAAAGGCAAACAAAAAAACAACAAAAAAGAAAGCATGTCATTTATATGACAACAAATAAAAGTATAATTTAATTAATTACCTAAGCATACAATTTGCTACTATTTCATCCTGATAGCTTCATTGGAAAGCTGTGTTGTTCCCAACTAGTCCTTCTACTGGAGTGTTTTTGAAATTTTTCCACATCCTTCTCTGGGCCAACTCTGTAGGACTGGATATGGCTATTGTACCCGATTGCTTCTTTCACTTCTTTATTTTGCAGAAAAGAACATGACCTTCTAAGGCTGTGATTCTCAAATTTTAGCTTGCATCAGCATCACTAGGAGGCTTAGCAAACCACAGGTTGCTGGGCTCTCTACACCTGAGATTCTGATTCAGTAGGTCAGGGGTGGGGTCCAAGTATTTGCATTTCTAGCAAGTTCCAGGTGATCTGAAGTTGCTCATTTGGGAGCACACGTCACCATCCTAGAGTACCCACACTAAAGTAGATGCTTAGAGTAGACAAATAGACACAATTTGTTTTTTGCTTGGCTCTTCGTTAAGGCCTTGTTGGGAGAGGTGCTCCACATGGGGAAGTGTCAGTCAGCTATGTAGCATAAGCACTCTACTAGATTGGGGGTCCCAAATTTTTTATTTATTTGTTTATTTATTTTAAAAATCTTACTTATTTATTTGTCAGAGAGAGAGCGAGCACAAGCAGGGGGAGCAGCAGGCAGAAGGAGAAGCAGGTTCCCCCCAAGCAAGGAGCCCGATGTGGGACTCAATCTCAGGACTCTGGGATCATGACCTTAGCTGAAGGCAGACGTTTAACCGACTGAGCCACCAAGGTGTCCCTAGGGGTCCCAAAATTAAGTGCATGCAGGGACCAATGAGATAACCTAAAGGAGTGCAGGGGAGGGTGAGATGGAAGAAATGGATAGGTACACACTGGTATGCAAATGGCAAGTACTATGGCAAACTGGAGAGTGCATGCCCCACCAAAAAGAACATCATTCCATAGTATGAGAATTGAGATTACAGACCCTGGAGCACTTACTAGTCATGTGACAAGTTTAGGCAATTACCTAATCTCTCCTCGTCTCAGTTTCCTCATCCACAAAATCTGGATAATAACAGAACCTATCTCATAGGGTTGTTAGGAGGCATAGATAAATTAACATATGTAAATAATTTAGAAGAAAATGTAAGAAGTACCATCACTACTATGTTACAATAATGGTAACTACTTATATAATGCTGACTTTTACCTGGCATGAGTGGAAGCACGGTTGCTTTGATTAATTTTCACAAGAACCTATGAGATAAGCACAATTACTAGTCTCATCATACTAAGTTAACCGAGCCACAAAGAAGCCGGCCCAAGTTCACACAGCTAGTGAGTGGTGGCGTTGGACAGCAAACTCGCTGTCACCATCACACACCAGCACAAATCACCACTCTTGGTCTGGAAGGAGCAGCCACAGAACTCAGGCCAGCTCCTGTTAGGTAAAAGAGGGACTCAGCTTTACCTGCCCATTCTTTTTATTTATGTATTTTTCTTTAAAGAGAAACTAGAAATCTGAATTTTTTTGTGTTGTTTAGTATGCTCAATTTTTAAAAACTACCGTGTGGGTCAAAGAGAATCCTTGTCTGGGCCACTTTGGGCCTGCCAGCCACACACTTATGAACTCTGCATGGACCCTGGAGGTGAGGAGAGGGTAATGGGGTGACTGGTTATCCTGCTGGACACGCAGCAGAACCAGCGCTCTGCATGCTCCATACCATGCCCAACTCCTGGAAGGGCAGTTTATTCCTGATGCTTCATAGTCCACCCCTTCCTCAGCAGCCTTCTCTTTGTCCTGGAACCCTCCAGCCCTTTACTTTCTTTACTCTCATGGGTTTGTTTGTTTGTTTGTTTGTTTTAAAGATTTTTATTTATTTATTTGTCAGAGAGAGAGAAAGAGTGAGCACAAGCAGGGGGAGCAGCAGAGGGAAATGGAGAAGCAGACTCCCCGCTGAGCAGGGAGCCCGATGTGGGACTCTATCCCAGGACCCTGGGATCATGACCTGAGCCGAAGGCAGATGCTTAACAACTGAGCCACCCAGGCGTCCCTACTCTCATGTTTTCTTAGACCAAGACCACAGAAATGCTTCCCATGCCTAGGCTACTGGCTTCAGAAACTGAAACTTGATCCCTCCCTCCTTCTGAATGGAGAATTATCTCTAAAGGTGAAAGAAAGCAATGTCAGTACATACTATTGCCACTAAACCCATCATTTATCCCTTCTTAAAAATTCCTTTGATTCTGATTTCTTGGCATGTAAAATAAGCAGCCTCCCTACATTTCCCGTTCTTGAAATTTTTGAAGTTCTTGACGATGTGGCCACTTAATGCAAGGCACAGCTGAAGAGTAAGACTACAAAGCCAGATAAACTCATCTTCCAGCGGAAGAGCCAGGGCTGCAGCTTACAGCTCACATATCTGGCCTGTCCAATCGAACACACAAGATTTAGATATGTGTCATGATGACATAACATTATTTTCCCAGAATAAACAGAGGCTATTTTTTCCAGCTGGTTCTTATTAGTGGTTTTCCTATTTTGCTTTTGGTCAGCTCCCAGGCCAACCTCCCAGGCTGAGCTTCTTGTAAGGCCAAGAAAGGCTTTTCCTTGCACCGACCCTCCTGGGACAACTGATCCTGACCATGAAAGCCCCAGCCAGCCACGTGGTGGAAGGTAAAGAGGTTCTCACACAGAAGAGGTGTGAACAAGAGTGCTGAGCTGGAATCAGATCCTGAAGCAAAGTTCTCGGTAGAGGCTGCATTCTATGGCTAGAAATAGGCAGCTGCCGTTCTTCAGACACGCACAATTATTGCCACATTCAGCAGTTGCATTTCGGTCTAGGAACTATTTGCATCGCTTCTCTGAGTGCTTAAGGACAGCCGCTTGAGTCCTCCCTGTGGAAGAGTGCTTCCGCATGTCCACGACAGGAAATTTATGACTTTCACTCTGCTCAACTCCTCAGAGCCAAATCTAATCATGTGTGCTGAAGACTTTAAAAGCATTCAATGTTGTGGAAAGGTTCACCAGAGCTGAGAGAGGAAGACTGAAATGGAAAGAGGAGGCCGAGGGAAAGGTAGAGGGTTTTGTGGTCTTAGAAAGGTGTAGAAATATACAAGTAATAGCTTTGAAAATTTTGGCTGGAGCTGGCTTTTATTTGTATGTCATAATTACTTGGTTCTAGGGACCCTATTGTAGAACATATAATGATGGGCCATTAATTTTCACAATGTACTATAATGTAATCAAATTGAACAGAAAGGCATGGGCACAAATCCATCAATTATTTAATGCCTTCCTGGTCTGGGGGTGTTCAAGCTGGAGTGAAGACCCAACATAGAGCTGAGGACACCTGCCATGCCTCACTGTGGTAAACATGATCTGGGTCTGTTCTTCAGCTTTGCAGGGTCCACAACTCAAGCCTTTTAGTTCACACAAAGTTGATTTGGCTTAGGGGGAGCTGATGATATTGGACAACCCACAAGAAACCGGATGCCAAATATATATATTCTCAGTGAGAAATAAAATATCTGAATATCTATGTTAGCACAATCTCTCTGCTGTCGGAAAGTCTACACGGAAAGCCAAATTATAAGCAGAAAGTGACTTGATGAGCATGGAGTCCAAGCCAAAGAGTTAGCCTGAGAATCCCGCTGCATCTATCTTCCCAGGGGACCAAGTGCTGGAAATGCAATGGGAAATCAGCAGCTTTTGTCTCCTCTCTCTCCAGACTTTGTTCTTTCTCTGGAGTCCTCTTCGTAACTTTTCTTACCTCTGATTGGTAATACCATTAATAGGGCAACAATTTTCTTCCACACGGTTGTTTGTATCTTCATTAGATTTCCAGACTCTGCTCTGTCTGTTTAAATTAGGAAATCACTAGCCCCAAAGGACATCTGAAGTTATTATTCCTTTATAATGCATTAACTTTTCCTAGCTTACTCTTGTTAGAAGGATACACTACTTCCCCACTCCTTAAGTTTTCATGCAGAAGGATTTCCATTCGAGTAATACTCCCAACCTTCCTTCTAGGAAGGAGAAGTGATTTATTTTGTCAATGAGTTTGAGAAATGGTCCTGGGTGATTCTGCCTTTTCTAGGATCCTTCTCCAGATCTATCGGTTGGCAAAAAGGATACAGTCTAATGCTGTCTCCTGCTATGCAGCAAGGGTCCTGTCCCTGAGAGACAGGCCCCTTGTGTCAGTGACCAGATGCATGAATCTGTCTAAATTAGAGGATGAAAAGGGTATAATTATTGGACCCACCTCTGGATATTTACTATAGACTCCTATACCAGCTACAAGGAATGTGCCAGCAAGCACACAGTGCCAGGTGGAGAGACATCTGAGCTCTGTTTGCCTTCTCCATTTCTGAAGCTCTAGAGTCACTTATTAGCATTCAAGTTGCATTGAAAATTCTATTGTTGTTTTCTTAATTTTTAAATTTTTGTTAAACAGTGACAAAGTACCTTGGCCTGAGTAGGGATCAACTTACGTTTGATGAATAATTAATTTCATTATTATATTTGAATTTTTCCTATACCCATCTTGTCTCCTTTATGACATCAAGACCTTAAGAAACACCAAAGTGCCTTTCAGAATCCTCAAGATGTTTAATTCCCTCTTGATACTTTGATGCTTTTTCTGCTCTTTAATCCTCATTCCAGTTGCTGCCTAAGTGCATCTCCCTTAGGCCATCTACTACTCCCATTCAGCTCAGCTCTTCATCCCACTCCTCCTTTCCAGTCCTTTCCATTCCATTCCTTTAACATTTCCTTTCACATTAAGCCTCTTCTGGATACTCCTCTAACATCCCTCTGCCCTATCCTGTTCCCCAGCCACCTTCAGGGAGAGACTCCAGGGTTCCCAGAGCAGGGAATCAGAACCGGCATTCCCCTTCCTCCTTATTGCCCTTTCTAAATCAGTGTTCTTCCTAACTTGATTCAAAATCCACTTAAAGCTCATACCATCTTGTCATTCTGTTCAGACACTGCACCTTGAAGCCAAGCAGACCATCTGTCACTTATTGTCATCTTTGATAATGTTCATTTATTATTTTTGTTTTGAGTATTTCTTCATGGTTATATTTCTTTTCTTTCTTTCTTTCTTTCTTTCTTTCTTTCTTTCTTTCTTTCTTT